>NC_029773.3:71672746-71699217 GCF_000817695.3 Arachis duranensis | reverse complement strand
CAATTTGGCGTTGCGGGTTTGGTAGGTTTTTTTAATTTAGCGGGTTACAAATCCTAACCTGACCTGTCTTTTTTAACAGGTTTAGCGGATCGGCCTGACGGATTCGATCCATTTTACCACCCCTAACAATGATGAGAAAATGTATTAAAAGATCATCATATCGCCTTCATGAAGTTATTATTTGAAGAAAAGATGCTTGCTGCTTTTTCCAAATAAACTTTGACCTTGTCCTGACTTCTGTTCATCCTCGCCAAATAAAATCTGGACCACATAAAGGTCAATGAGCTATCTGTCACGACTCGAAATGAGCCATGACCGGCGTTCAGGAAAATAATTCTATAGTAAGTCTATCATACTCAACTATAAGTTGAATAAACAAATTACAAGTATTTTACAAGTTTTAAAATAAATAGTTATATATTGTTAACAAAAAAAATTAAAATAATTAAGAATGGTTGGATCCTGCCTGTGACATATGGAGCATATACTTCTAGGAATTCGACAAAAAAATAGGTACTCATTGCAGACCGTTACTCTTGAATAGAAAGTCTCACATAGTCAAATATTTGTTTCTGAAAAATATTTTTAGAAAAATGGGGTGAGTTTTGTAACTCACTGACTACACAATACATCTATAATCGACATGAAATTATACAAATATTATCATCAAAGTAATTTTAATTAAAAAAAGAGTTGATAATTATAAGTGAATCAATAAGGGAGTTCTTATACAGAAATCAAATAAAAAATCTACACATAGGCGACTCCACCTCTATGGGTAGCCCTTTCCTCTTGTGTGGCCTAACAGAATAACAGATCTAACGTGTGACCTACACATTAGGCTAGCAACACTCCTGCTAGGGTTGGAAGTGAGTCAAGCAAGCTCATGAGCTAGCTCGAGCTCGACTCATTAATAGCTCGATAAGCCAAGCTTGAGCTTGGAATTGAGCTCATAAATTAAATGAGCTGAGCTTGAGCTTGGATAAGCTCAGCTCATTAGCTCGTGAGATGACTCGATTATATATATAATATATACTTTTAATATTATATACATACATATGAAATAGTAATATATATATAAGACATAAATATTTAATATTATATATGATCTTAATTATTTAAAATTTTATATTTATTTTTTACATATAATTTTGATGTAAGACAAATAAAAAAGTTATAATTTATTGATAGATAACAATATATAAAATTGATCTTTTTAAATATTTTTTAAAATATATTAGTTATAATTTATTGATATAGAATTATAGATTATGGATGAGGTAATGACCAAATCAGTACCCGAAAGATTGAAACGCTAACATTCCGGTACCTGACTATTGTAATCGACAAAATGGTACCTAGTTAATTTTAAAAACTGACAAACGCGTCCATAAGCTTGCCGGACCAAAGCTCCGATGAGGACAATGCTTACCTGGACACCAGATTTTGCTGACAAATCATGTTTTATTTGAGTTGTAATTTCTAATTAATTAATTAGTTAGGCTAGGTGGAAATTAGATCAATTGGATTTCAATTTGCCCCAAATCAGAACTCTTTGCCCTAATTCCAAATTAACAAGCTCTGTTATTGCTTGGTGACTTACTGTGACTTAGTGTTGACTAAGAGTAAAACTGAAAGGTCATATAAAGAGGGAGAGACGTTGCTCTAGTTACTGGGTGCAAAGAAGAACGAAGACGAGTTGAGAGACATTGTCGAAGTCGTAGCGTCAACAATGAGGGGTTGGTAGTGGCATCATCACGACCCCAGTCTTCGCTAGGAAGCAACCTACAAAGAGGTAAGTTCGCCTTAACTCCATCCTCTCATTTACGTGGCTTTTGTCGACAGCATTATGATCATTTTGATTGTTTTATTCATTGTATCTTTCCTCTACGATTTTTTAGCTGGATCGTCTAATTACGTTTGTTTATCATCACATGAGTGCCTTGAAAAGGGGTGTTGACGGTAATGTGATATACGAAGGGGGTTTAGTAACTGAGATACACAGGGTGAATGTGGAGACATGTAACTTATTCTTCGTTGAGGGGTTATTTCTAGACTTGGGTTACCCTGAATACAATGAGGTGTACTAGCTAGAACCTGGTTTAGACTTAGGTAAGGGTCTTAGAGTGCTTAGGACAGATGCTGAAGTCATGAGAATGTGTGAGAGTGCGATGAAGAATGACAACACTGTCCACCTATATTTTGATCACCCAATTGATGCAAACCCTGAAATCATTGATGAAGAACTCGTGTCTGATGGTAGCAGTGATAGTGTGGTTGAAGTCAATCCAGGTGGTGATAATGTCAAAGAGGTTGAAGTTACTAATAAGGTTGACGGTCAGGCTAATGAGAAGGAGAATAAAGGTGTGAATGAGACCAGTGGTGAGGTTAATGAATTGGACATGGTGTTGAGTGTGGTTGTGAAGGAGAATGTGAATGAGGTTATAAATGAGGCCACTGTTGATGTTAACGAGTCGAACAAAGGTGAGAATGGTGCAGGGGAAGAAGCTGTGAATGACGGGAATGTGGAGAAAGACACTAAAGGAGCATCAGCTCCGGAGAAACCTGCTAAGAATGTTAGAAAGAAACATCCAAGACCACCACCTAGTGGTTTACCCCGAGAAAGAAGAGCTGACGAGAATGAGGTTCCTGAGAGTAATCCTGCAGAAGCTGAAGCTGTGAATGAACCCACAGAGGAGACCAATGCTGATGATGTTGCTGATTTGAATGAAGGTTCTGATTTGAATGAAAGCACAGATTCTGTTGTATGATCTGAACAAGAGATGGAAGGATAAGGAACTTAAAGCAGCATTTTGGCAATGTACAAAAGCAACAACTGATCAAGACTTTAATGATGCAATGGGAGCTGTGAAACGGATCAACAAACAAGCATGAGAGTATCTGTCCAAATTTGAAAAAGAACAGTGGTCGAGATCAAGGTTTTCAGACTGGCCAAAGGTAGACAGTTTGACAAGCAACAATTGTGAGCCATTTAACTCAACAATTGTGGGTCTTCGGGGAAAGAGCATTTTGAGAATGCTTGAGGAGCTTAGGTTCTACATCATGAAGACAATGGCAACTCACAAAGACTCACTGATGACTTATACTGGACAGATAGCCCCTGTACAAATTAGTAGGTTAGAGAAAGAAAAAAGACAAGCCAATTACTGGGTAGCACAATGGTGTGGTGATGATGAGCACAACTAGTTTGAAGTAATAAAGTGGCAACATAGAGTGAGAGTCAATACACGAGAGAGGACATGCTCATGCAGAAAATGGCCGCTCACTGGACTACCATGCTGTCATGGGATTGCAGCAATCTAAAGAAAGAATGAGAAGTCTGAAGACTATGTCCATCACAAGCTCACCATTGAGGCTTATAATAGGACTTATATGTTTCACATTAGCAGCATACCGAGTCAGGAGCATCACGAAGGGCTGCCATGTTTGCCCCCTCCATAGAAGAGGCCTATTGGCAGACCTACAAAGAAGAGGAGAATGGATAGCACTGAGCAAAGTTCTGGCAGCCAATACAAGGCCAAGAGAAAATACGAACAGATAACATGCCAAACATGCAAAAGGGTGAGCAAAACAAAAACCATTATCAATATGTATTTACTTTACATTTTATTTCCTATCTGTAACTTCATTAATGCTAATTTTCCTTACTCATGTGCTTTTTGTAAGGCTGGACATAATAGCAGAACTTGTCCTGACAAAGGTACTGGAACACCAACTGAAGAACCAGATCTTGATGAAGAAGAAGCTAGGGAGCAAGAAGCTAACTGGAAGGAGACCATGGAAACTGCACATGCTGCACATGTTGCGAATGAGGAAGACCTCACTCAAAACCATCCACAAAGTCAGCCTGATAAGGTAAGCAATGTGATTTATGTTGCCTTATTGTACTAAACTGTTGGGTCTGTTTCCATAGAAAATTTGTTTTCATGAATGGACAAAATGATGCAGAATACCATCAATGATGGCAACACTACAAAAAATGCTTTACCCCCTAATGGAGCCACCATTCCAGCAACAACCAACTTGGTTGGTCCAACAGCTAGTTCAGAACCAGCACCAGCACCAAAGAGGATAGGCAGACCAACTTTTGTAAGGGGCAACCTAGTTCCACCAAGAGGAAGAGGCAGCACCACTCGAAGAAAAATGGCAGCCACTACAACACCTCCAACTCCAGCACAAAATGCAGCAGCTGCACCACCATCCCCTGCTCAACCTAGGGTTGTCAGGTATGATGTTGGGTCTAGATCCCAAATTCCTGCATCTCCATCCAATGTTGGGTCATTGTCTCAAGGTCCATTATTTAGGCCCACTCTTCAAGCCCAACCTACAGCACCATTTAGGCCATCAACTGTGACTAGGGAGACCATGGCAACAGCAAGCCCAGCCACACAGAGCAGGTTCACAGGCTTCATACCCACCCCATCCTTGAAGAAGAAAAAGCCATCCGGACCACCACCATCAAAGCCATCAACAAATGACAAGAAATGAGCTGAGATTCTTGGGTTTTTTAGTTTGTTGTTATTTGCATTTTGGACAGGATTTAGTTAACATGCACCCAACTGCCATTATGGCATGTAAGTGCTAACCTAGTGTTTTTGTGTTTTGTTACTGTCATTTTGGGTCTGTAGCAGTTACTATGAACATGTATCATTTTGGTACTCTTATTTGGGGCCTGAACTTTGTTAGTTTGAATAGTTAATGGTTATAACTTGATGTTATTTTGGTGTTTATTTAGATTCTGTTCACAAAACTATTTTACATGGCTTACATATACTCCATATATCTTGCTCAAATCACAACAATAATAACTCAATCAAGGCACAAGAAGAACACAGCATACATTAATTCATCTCAATTACAATGAGAACAAGATTACAAAATTCCAAGTCTCATTGTTATACTATTATATTGTGCAATGTCTACCTACTTAGCCAAACTAAACATAATCAAAGCCACATTTAACCCAATCAAAATACACATAAAAATTAGGCATAACTCAACCCTCTTCAGATTCTCCTTCATGTCATTCACCCCAGATAGTACCATCATCATCCTTTGAATTTCCTGGCCATCCCCACAGTCGACATTGATTCGGCCTTTCCTTTTGGGTTCTGATTTCCCCAGCATATTACTGTTCTCTGAAGAAACTTCTCCTTCCACACATTCCGCTTGTATTTCATCCAACCATTGGAAATACCCGCAACGCATTTGTGTGTTCTAGCACAACACGAAAATTTCAAAGATCAGGGAGCAATTGAATACCAAAACTGAATAAGAATAGACGACAAACCAAGAAGGGATATTATTCTACTTCCTCACATATTTATCACAATTCAAACCTTACCTTTCACATAGGGCAGCGTAGAAACCATCTATCAGGGTTGCTACTTGTCTTCGACTTCAACGGAACCACTAGAAGGGGACAAAAGCAACAGCCATCATAAGTTTTGCTCACAGTGCCCGAAGCACCATCCACGTCGAAGGCTTGCATCGATGACTGCCTTCTCAGCGTTGCAGCTTTTCCACGAGCCCTTGCAGTATGCATCTTCCAATCTTGGATCCCCTCCTACGAATGAATGAACAGAGAGCTTGTTAATTTGGGATTAGGGCAAAGAGTTCTGATTTGGGGCAAATTGAAATCCAATTGATCTAATTTCCATCTAGCCTAACTAATTAATTAATTAGAAATTACAACTCAAATAAAACATGATTTGTCAGCAAAATCCGGTGTCCAGGTAAGCATTGTTCTCACCGGAGCTTTGGTCCGGCAAGCTTATGGACACGTTTGTCAGTTTTTAAAATTAACTAGGTACCATTTTGTCGATTACAATAGTCAGGTACCGAAATGTCAGCGTTTCAATCTTTTGGGTACTGATTTGGTCATTACCTCATTATGTATTTATGTTTCTATTATTTGAGCCAACTCGTGAGCACGAGCTAGCTCGTGAGCTTTTAGTGAGTCAAGCTTGAGTTTAAGAAATAGGCTCGATTGTTAATGAGTCGAGCCGTGAGTCAAGCTCAATTTTTGTGAGCCAAGCTTGAGCTTGGTCTAGCTCAGCTCAGCTCGGCTCACTTCCAGCCCTAACCCCTGCTAGCTGGAGTCTGAGTTAGATGCATCTAAGTTAACGTCATAACCGCTGTTAACTACGGTTTTCTAATATGAGCCTCCCAAACCAATTTAAAACATATAGTTTCAAATACAATAAAAATTTAATCTTTCAAATTATAAAGTATCGAATCAAATCAAATCAGATAATATATTCTCATCAGAAATCTTTTTCAATCATAAGAACATATTTCATAAAAAAGACGAAGAAGAGACACGGAGAAAGAAGAAGAAGAAAAAGAGGAGGCATAGAGAAAGAAGAAGAAAAAGAGGCACGAAAAAAAATGTAAAAAACGCATGAATATAAATGACTTGTATGGAAAAACGCGTGTATGTGCAGAATAACTCTATTCTAAAATAATATAAAGCTTTATCAAATATATATAGTCTCATGTAAAATTTCTAAGATATGAACTTCATAAAATAATTATTCAACTATTATAAATTAATTATTTTAATCAAATTAAAATTGTTCAACAATAATTTTATAAATATAATTAAAAATTCAAAATAGCATAAACAAGAAGTTAACAGTTATAAATATAAAGCCTACTTATAAGTTGTTCCCAAAGTACCCAAGAGACCGAACTCGAAGAGCCAAATTAAATGGCAAGGAAGGCTGGAATAGAATGGGACGAAAGAGCGCAGAATTTGGACTGAGTCACTGACAGCAACTTCAATTCTCACGGCAGCAACAACTCTAAAGACATCATCACAGATGTAATCTCAACAACTGCAATAGCATTGCTACCACAAGGTAAAGGAAGAGCAATAGTGGCTCTTGGAAACAATTTCGGCGACTGACTCCAGCAGCAACATTCATGGCCTCAGAGACTCCAGCAAACAATGGAAAACCAAAAGTAGAAGCAGAACAGACCCTTCTCTAGTGACCTCCTCCACCTGCAATGGAGGCAACCACAATGACAGTGGAAGAACTTAATGTCGGCTCTGTCTCGCGGTGTGGTGAAAGGTAGCAGTATCTCGGCGACAAGCTTCAGCAGAGCTCCCCTTTCTCTCTCTCCTTCGCGCGCCCTCTTCTCTGCCCTGTTTGGCGATGACGATGGCCTCAACCAGGATAGCGACGA
The DNA here is from genome assembly GCF_000817695.3 of Arachis duranensis. Taxonomy (NCBI): domain Eukaryota; kingdom Viridiplantae; phylum Streptophyta; class Magnoliopsida; order Fabales; family Fabaceae; genus Arachis; species Arachis duranensis. The sequence goes on along the minus strand of NC_029773.3, from coordinate 71,692,005 downwards.
TCTCGATCAAAAGCAGCGGCGGCAACGAGACTCCCTCCTTCCTCTTCCCCGTCGCGCGCTATCCTCTTTCTCCATTGAAGTTCCGCGACCTCACTCTCTCTCATCTCTCATGCGTTTCTTCCTTTTTCTCTGCGACAGTGACGGCGGCGCCTAGCTCCGCCGGCATTGTCTCTTCCCTCTTCTCCCCCTCTTCTTCCTTTCTTTTCCACTCGCTCGCTCTCTGATTCCTATCTCTCCTCCCTTTCTCTTTTTCTTTGTCCTGTCTCTGAGTCTGAGTGTATATGTTTTACTGAAATTAGGGCAGAATTAGGGATTTAAGGATTGGGTTTGGGAAAAGAGAGGGTAAAGGTAGTTTAGGAATTTTATAAAAATTAGAGGATAGAATAGTAATTAAAAACTAAATGTATTCGTTATTTAGTTTTCAAAACTCAGGTGTTACACTATCATATTGATATATGGGATTAAATTTCATCCATAATCAATGTAAAAGTTTATCCTGATATCTAATCACGTGCGTGTTTGTAATAGAAGGGCACCACCTGTGTTAAATGCTTTTACTAATGTAATAATCCATGATTGACTTTTTGCTAAAAACCCTACTTATAGTCACAGGTCACTTTGCATTAAAATTGAATTCTTTGTATATCACTGCACAGACAAAATCTTGAGAAACTTCTGGTTTTGTATTATTTAATGCATGTATAACATCTTTTGGTTCAATGTGGTTAACCAAACAATTTAACATATTGCTTACAGCATGAAATTTGACCAAATTTAAATAAACAAAAATGACAGAATTGGAATATCTTCACTCAATTATCTTCACATAAGTATCCTGCAGCACATATATTACAGCCCTATTAACAAGAATTAAGAAAAGGAAAATACAAAATGACATAAATATAAGTATTTTCAAGTATTTATGACAGAAAAAACTAAACAAGAGGATGAAGCTTTCTTTATGTATTCATAAAGTTCTGTTTCAGTTTGCACTCAAGATTTCTCACAAACACAAAGGAAAAGTACAATCAAAAGAAACGTATAGCGCAGTAAATGAAGTTACAAGTGTAGCAGAGAAGAAATAAATGGTAGCTGGCAAGAAGAAAGCATAAAGTAAGAGAATTGATAGAAAACTAATTGCAGTGGCAGCACAAAGTGTAAGCTATTGCTCCTCAAATATCTACAGAATAATGAGTTATTTGTGGTGGTTGCAATACTTTTGCTAGCAACTTTTCTAAAACCAGTCAAATATATTGAGTGTTAAAATTAAATAATTTCTTTTTGAGTACTTGTGTTGTTGGAAGTTATTGGCCGCATTAACTAATTATCATTTTTTATGTGAAGTTAGTTTAATTGTTGTAATATCTGTTCATTTTGCTGATTTCTTCTCATTCATTTTGAAGCTATTTCTTTTTTCCAACTACTGCTGTTAACTAATTGCTACTGCTTTATTGATTTGTTTTCTTCTCCATAGTGTTGTTTGATATGCATCACTGCCCTCCATCCGTTTTTACTTTGAAAAGATGTTTAAATTATGTATTTGTTGATTTATTGGGGTTGTGTATTGATAATCCTATTTGATTTAGGTTTTGCATTAACGATCCTTGATTCTGGGGGACGGGGGGTTCTTAATCCTTTTTCATTTATATCAGTTTCATTTTGTGAAAAACTAAAGTAGACAACTAATTGGGACTTGGGCTAGATGCTTTACTGTGAATTCTTATCCAGTTATGTATTACAGGTTTACACACATATTATTGGGTCAGCTCCAAATCAAGTCAATTTGCAATTCTGATCCAAGGAATACCCTAGTCTCAAGAAAGCACATATTGTGACAGTGAAAAAGTTTTTTTCATATTATTATGAATCAACATTTTGTCTCATCAAATGGTGTACAACTCTGGTGTAGTTCAGAAATTGAAGATCTTGCATGCTTTTTACTTTTGTAGACTATTTAGCATTATATATTTTCGAGTAAATGTCCTTTTAGGTCTCTAAACATTTGTTTCAAGGATGAAATATTTTTTCACCATTCGAAAATCCCTTAACTAGTTTCTAATTGATAATTGGTTTAAATAGTTCTTATTACTGGTCTTATTACAGAAACCGCTTAAATCAATAATAGAAATCGCTTAGACCAATTATTTAAAAAGTTAGAAACTAATTAAAAATTTTCGAATTGGAAAAAAGCACTGTCTTCTGAACAAATGGTAAATTGAGAGGATATTTATTCTTTTTTCTCTTCAGGGTTAACCACCAAAAAGGCCCCCAGATTATTTAAACACTGACAAAAATACACTCAAATTTTACTATCGATAAAAATGCTTTCAAATAATATAAAAACACAACAATACCCAATAGTAAATATATATTTTCAAAAAATACCTTAGAGATTGAATTTTAATACAACTTTTTGCAAGCATGATTATAAAAATAAGATATTATTATATATAAAAATTGGTGATTTTTCGTTAGGCATGTATTTTTTTAATAATTTTTTTGTTAATAACCAATAATACTTTTAAAAAATCACTAAACAATATATACTTAACAAAAAATCACCAAATTTTAAGAATAATAATATCTCATTTTTCTAATCATGATTGCAAAAAATTACATCAAAATTTAATTTCTAATGTATTTTTTGAGAAATACATATTTAATGTTAGTTTTTTTGCAAGGTTATCTAACAATAAATATGTATTTCTCAAAAAATACATTAGATATTGAATTTTGATACAATTTATTGTAAGCATGATTAAAAAAATGAGATATTATTATCCTTAAAATTTGGTAATTTTTCGTTGAGTATATTTTTTTGTAATTTTTTGTTAATAACTAATAATACTTTTAAAAAATCACAAAAAAATATATACTTAAAAAAATTACCAAATTTTAATAATAATAATATCTTATTTTTTTAATTATACTTGTAAAAAATCACATCAAAATTCAATCACTAAGGCATTTTTTGAAAATATATATTTACTGTTGGGTATTGTTATTGTATTTTTAAATTATTTAAATGCATTTTTGTCGATAGTAAAATTCAAGTACGTTTTTGTCAGCGTTTAAATAATTTGAGGGTATTTTTGGTGATTAACTCTTCTCTTTAATTTGTCCACTTAATAATATTTTGTTCTATTTAAAGAATTTCATTTTTGTTGTTCGTTAGTAGATGACAAGCATAGAATTTATTATATATAATGTGACTTGCAATTTTAAACTTTTGAATTTCTTTCGTTCTTTTATCCATTTAAAAAGAGTGCCCCAATGTTTTCTTTTTGGGTGGGACTAATATATAGAGGTGATGTATTGGCTGTTTGATTATTTCTATGCTTTTATGCTTAGGTTGAGAAGCTTGTTAAGAAATCAAAGTTTTGAACTCGAGATTTATTTTATATTTGAGTATTAATGTATAAAATAATTATAGAAAAAAATATATGTCACTAATTACTGTTTGATTTGTCTTGTAATAAAAATTGCATACTAAAAAGGACTACAATTTTACATTGTGCAGTGATAAAGGTAAAGTCAGAAAAATGATTTTTTTTAATTTGATAAGGTTATCGCCACGCTTTAAAAGTGTGGCTGTATGTCACGCTATCGTCACGCTTTTAAAACGTGGCCATATCTCTCGTTATTGACACGCTTTAAAAGCGTGGCCGTATCTCTCTATCGCCATGTTTTGAAAGCATGGCTGTATCTCTCACATATCAATTTGCAAAAGTGTGGAAAAAAATAAAACATAGCGATAGGTCACTAAAAGCGTGGCGATAGAACAATTGCCACGCTAGCAGATGTGACCCTTTCAAAAACGTACCGATAATTAAATAAGCATGGAAAAAATTTATCGCAATACTTTTTTAGTTTTTTGCCACATTTTAAAAGCGTGGCAATAAAACTATTTTTTTTTACAGTGGCAATGCATCAACCGTGTCAGTTTTATTTGTTGTTGGAGAAGTGGCGAAAAATGTAGGAAGGAAGAATAGGATAATGTTAATGTATGTTGTTAATGATGACAAATATATTTGACAAGTATATATTTTATGTAGCTTTGCTGAATATATATATATATATATCCCGACCAGCACTACGGGCGGGTCGTGTAATTAATCCATTTTATTATATTTATGTATAATTTATTTAAAAAATTAATATATATTAAAAGAATTATATTTTCAGATGATATTTATTTAAAAAATAGATGAATTTATTATTATATAAAAATAAAATAAACTAATCAATTATTCTGATAATTTTTTTATACACGTTAATAGATTATACCTTTTAAGTATTTATATATTATAAAATTTAGAAGCTTTACTCTTTATTAAAAGATGTAAACATATTAAAAATTAAAGAAATAAGTGAGCATATAATTTAGATTCTCATAGCTTACAAGCTATTTTTTATGGATTTATATTAAATTTTTTATTTTTTAGTATTTATCTTTTTTTATTTTTTTTAATAAAAAAAGATATTAAATAAGATATCAGTAAAAGTCATTAAAAGAAAAGGTAAAGAGAGTTATTTAGAAAAAGTCAGAAAATTATGTCAAACTCTTTTATTTTTATTTTTGTTTTGTACACATAATTCTAAGAAGATTCTCTTGCAAAATTGGTGAGCACTTAGTGGTTAAAAGTCTAGGAAATGAACCTAGCTAAATCTAGCTTGAGTAAAACTAGGTTTGTATCATATAGGATTTGGTTAAATCCTAAGACAATTGGTGATTGTAATCTTTAAGAAAAATAGTAAAAATTTTATCACTTGATGTTAATTAATGGCTAAGAGAAGGGGGTTGAATCTTAGCCACTTGTTCTTGATATTACTTTATGCCTTTTTAAAATAGTTTCAGGAGATATTTCTGCTTTTTGTCTCATAACTAGTCAAGAGTCATTTTCATTTTGTCTCGTAACCGATTAGGAGATATTTTTCAATTTTGTCTCCAATCGCAACAGAAACAGAATAGGAGTAGAAGAGAAAGAGCGAATCACACCCAGAAATATCATGGTTCAGCTGCTAAGTGCAATGCAGCCTATATCCAGACTCCATCACAACAATGACAGAATTTCACTATAATCATCAGATTACATACACCAATTCTTCCCTAGGAACTACCCATTCCTATCTGGGACAAGTCCAGATTCTATCTCCCAAAACTGAACTTGACTTGGACATCTACCAAGCTTTCAACTGCAAAGTGCCAACCCAACTTGCAAGGGAATCCTCACAGGATCATGAAACACAACATACAAATGTATAAAGGAACTCTTAGACATCTATGGCTTTTTCTTTAATTATGTTCTTTCTACCTTTTTTTCTCTCACTGGCTTTTTCTTACAAACCTCACTCTGTTTGTCTTTTACCATGAGACTCAGACAGACAAAACTAAAGAAAAGAATACAAAATAAAACTCATTGAAGGAGAAGAACTCTGTTAGCTTAGGGTAGCTATGAGAATTCTATGCTTTCTCTCCTTGATCTCAACCCTTTGCCGTTCACCCTTATTATAGAAGGGGAAGCTTCCAAGGTTGAAACCGGTTCAACCAAGTCACCTACATCTTCTCCAACTCACAAGCAGATTCGGTTCGGACAGAGAGAAGAGAGAGAGGGAAAACCAAAATCAAACCAACATGCATGTACCTCTCTCAACCCTTCTCATCAAGCTTCTTCAATTTGAGCCTTTTTATATTTGCTTCTTCGTCTTCGTAGCTCCAGTGGCTACCTTCTCTCTTGGATGAACAAAAATGGAAATGAGCTTTAGCCACAGAGATATTCCTTTCTGACCGAGACCGATCCTTTCTACTCTTGACATAAAGATCTTGAAGCTTCTTCTTGAAATCTTGCCTTCAATGGCAAAGATCTTAGCCACACCATGCTTCAGATCTTTCTTTGGCAAAGGCCATCATCAACCTAGCCTTTTTCTTCTTCATAGCTTCACTGTCTTCTGTACTTCTCTTTTCTTTGATAACTTGTTCACCCTTCCTTCTTGGGTGAAGTGACAACCGAAACAACAAAGAGGGAGAAGAGATAGAAGAAACAAAGCATTTAATGTGAAATTAAATAAAATTAAAATGTGGACTTCGGTTACCAATGGGAGCAATTAATCAAATTAAATTTTGTGTTCCAGTAACCAATGCATGCAATCAATTTAATTAAAATTTGAATTTCATAACCCATGGAAGTAGGTAATCGAATAGAGCATGCTTCATTTTCTTTCTCACTTCTTTAATTTCGGACCAAAGACTTTTTTGGTCTCTTAACAAAATTGTTTTAGGCTGCATATTGGTTTCTTGGCCCAATTAGCCTTGCTCTTTCTTTAAATAATTCAGCCATATTGCATGGAATATTTTTGCATAAGGACTTATCACAATTTTATCACATTGGACTTATATTACCTTTTAGCCCAAAATTAATTTTGTACACTAACAAACACATTAGCCAAACACTTTGAAGCAAATATGTTGCTAAATATATGTTGTAATCATAATCAAGGCTTCTAGTGTTTATCTTTAAAAATATGTTGCTAAAAAACTTCTTGCAAAATATGAAACAGAGTTGGTCAGAGTACATTCAGAGTACATATCAACAAATGATCAAGACTCAACATACTGCTTAAAGCAACATAAAGCAAAACAGAAAAAAAATTCTGCCAACAAAGCAATTAGAACATATAGCCAGCAATAAAACACAATGTTCATCCACCAAAACAGAGCATCAAAAGGATGGTATGAAACAATAATCCAAAGGGCTAGCACAAGAATTGGCAGTCCCAATTCTATTTTCAATTCAGCCCTTTAATTTTTCTCCCCTTTTGTCATCAAGGAGGGAACCTACAAAAACAGAAAGAACAGCAATGCCATGCATAATATTGATAGTAAAATATAGACAGAGTATCAAAGTTACTGAGTACAGTTATCCAAACATAAAACAGTTCTTGTGAAACTAAATCCAAAAAGGACAGCAAAAGAGAAATTGTCCAAGAACATAAGCAGCGGTGAGCAAATCATTCAGGCATCAGAAATATTGATATCAAAATCAAGATGACATCTTCTCCTTCAGAATGAGCCATGTCCTTCTCCAAGCTCTTATTCAACAGATTAACCTTTTCATGGCATTTGGTCCAGGCCTTCTCATTTTCATATGCTTGCTTTCGAGCCTCTTTGTAGGTCTTGACCATCATACTAGACATATTGGAAAACTCATTCAGAATATTCTTGATAGTTTCAGAAATCTTAGAAGATTCAAGAGGAAGACTGTTATTTTCACTATCAGAAAGCATTGATGCCATTGAACTTTTGCCCTTTTTACCTTTCATAGAATTGGGAACACCGCCTCCTTTAATGGTGAAAACCCTGTTCTCAACTGGTTCATTGCTCAAATCCACATTAAAATATTCAAAGATGCAAGTCAGAAAAATTTCATATGGCAGATTTACTTTCTTATCACTGTGGACACAGTACCACATGTATCTCACCATGAGATATGCAAATGAAATGGATGTAGAATTAAGAATAGCGAACAAGACAAGAATATCACAAACAGTAACACGCTGATAAGAACCACTTATGAGACATCAAAATATAATTAATGATACGATGAAATAGCTTCCTGCCTTGATGTCGCCCTTGCATGGGTTCCCTTACGTGCCATGGATTCTGTTAAGTGAGAGGAAGGTGAAGAGGACAAGTTGGGGTAAATGTGAATGTGAGTGTAGGTTTGAGAAACTTTGGGAGATGGAGGATTTTTTACAATAGGGGTTCGGCTACTTCTGCGTGTGGCAAGCTTCTTTCTTATGATGGAAGGAAGTGAAGTGGAGAGGGAGAAGTTGAAGAGAGGCCAAAGAAAGTGGAGCGTGGAAAGAGGTTAGTCCACAATAAATGCTTAGTGGGAAAAAAATATTTAAAGTAATGAGAATTTAATGGAAACGATTTTTAATCAAGGAAATTAAAAAAACAAAAAGGAAACTGAAAAGTGGGAAAATATATGGAGAAAGATTTGATTTGACAAAAACTCCCTTTTTGAAGATATGATGTTAAAACCTTCCTAAAATTATTAAAAATAATTTATTAAAAAGAAACATGATGCCAAAAAAAAAAATTAATAAGCCAGTATCATGGAATGGGCTTAAAGGAGGTTGGTTGGGCTTGAGTCCAAGGCACCAAAGTTCAGTCTCCCCCTGTTTAATAGCTTGTTCATCATATGCCTAAATTTGTCTCCCTGCTACCTACGAGACAAAAACAAATAGAAGCATGAAAATCACATTTTTTCAACAAAACTCAAATCCATCATTCCCAAACTATTCCTTAATGAAAAAAAACCTATCTTCACACAGATGTTTAGTGAAGATGTCAGCAATTTGCTCTTCAGATTTCACAAATTGGATATCAATAGTACCTTTTTACACATGTTCCCTAATAAAATGATATCTTACTTCAATGTGCTTAGTTCTATAGTGTAATACAGGATTCTTAGAAATGTTTATAGCACTCATATTATCACAAAACAAAGGTACACTATCGATTTTCAATTTGTAATCCTCTAATTGAGTTTTTAACCAAATTAATTGTGAGCAACAAGCTGTGGCAGATATATATTCAGCTTCAGCAGTGGACAATGCAACAGTGACTTGTTTCTTGCTTGACCACATGTTGAGTGAGCTTCCAAGGAAGCAACACATTTCGAAAGTGCTTCTTCTATCCACTTGGTCACCCGCATAATCTGCATCACAAAAACCTACTGCACAAAATTCATTAGATTTAGGATACCACAAGCCAAGATCACATGTGCCTTTAATGTATCTAATGATTCTTTTAACGGCCGAAAGATGGGATTCTTTTAGGTGAGATTGAAACCTTGAGCATACATCCACACTTTGAACAATATCCGGCCTAGAGGAAATAAGATACATGAGGGATCCTATCATTCCTCTATATTTTATTTCATCCACATCTTTCCCATTTTCATCCTTGTCAAGTTTAGAGTTTGGATGCATAGGGGTTCCCATTGGTTTGGAATTTTCAAGACCAAATTTCTTGATTAATTCTTTGGCATGTTTTCCTTGGTGAATAAAGATACCACTAGGAATTTGTTTAATTTGAAGACCAAGAAAGAAGGTTAATTCACCCATTAAACTAATTTCAAACTCACTAGTCATAAGTTTTTCAAACTCTTCACACAAGGCTTCATTGGCCGAACCAAACACAATGTCATCCACATAAACTTGAACAAGTAAGATATCATCATTAGATTCTTTTATAAATAAAGTAGTATCGGTGGTACCCCTATGAAAATTATTTTCCAACAAGAAGGCACTAAGCCTTTCATACCAAGCTCTTGGAGCTTGCCTAAGGCCATAAATAGCCTTAGATAGTTTAGAAACATGATTTGGAAATTCCTTGCTCTCAAAACCGGGGGGTTGAGCCACAAATAATTTTCTATCTATAAAACCATTAAGGAAAGCACATTTGATATCCATTTGGAACATCTTAAAACCCTTGTGGGCAGCATAGGCAAGAAGCAACCTAATTGCTTCCATTCTTGATACCCGTCGGTATTCCTTGAAGCTGATCGCACAGTTGAGCAAGTTGAATGCTTTGGCGTTGAACTCTACTTTCTTTCTGTCTTCTTCATTCCAATCGGCTTCACCTTTAAGAGTAACCACACCATCAACTCCTGTAATAGTTGGAAATTGTGCACCTTCCAGGATTATCTTCCAGTCTGTAGTCTACAGATTGAACAAATAATTTGAAATATCTTCACTCAATTATCTTCACATAAGTATCCTGTGCAGCACATATATTACAGCCCTGTTAAGAAGAATTAAGAAAATGAAAATACAAAAGGACATAAATATAAGTATTTTCATGTATTTATGACAGAAAAAACTAAATAAGAGGATGAAGCTTTCTTTATATATTCATAAAGTTCTGTTTCAGTTTGCACTCAAAAGATTTCTCACAAACACAAAGAATAAGTATATTCTATATAGTACTATGCTATAACACATAAAATTAAATAGAAACGCTATAACGCAACTAACCTATAGCGGCCATAACAGAATTACCTAATTCAGCCTAATCATTCCTTATTACTAAAATGCAAAAGTACCTGCTACCACAATATTTGCCATATGTATTTCATAGTTTTAACATAGTAATTGTTGTTACCATAACCACTGCGACTGCATCAATGCAGCAATTGAAGCCATGTCAACCAATTTTTCCATCAAGTTTCCGCAATTACTTTTATATCCGCCAATTTTTCAGTAATCCATAAAATGCAGTCATTACAAGCCATATATATAAGAAAAAAAGGAAGGCGCATGTTAAATGGCCCTCTTTCATTGTTAGTTTTTATGAACAATTCCTGCATTCCGAATCTTCAAGAGGATTAATTTAAAACAAACCATTTACATGATGGAAAAAATTAGCCACTTTTTTTCTTTCATAAAATCAACAAAATCATATTTTGTTCTTGTCTAGTACATATTGTAATCAATATTTTCCATTCTTCAAAAAAAAGTTAGAAAAGGAACAGGAACAAACGTTCTAAATGGGTTTCCACAATTGCAATAATAACAAACTATAAGAGCATAGAAGATGCAGTTCACTTAATTGGCCAAAAAAACGGATCAAATTCTGTTTTCTTTTCCTTTGTTCTACAAAGATACACTATCTCTATGAAATCAATTTTAAACCTGAGATTTGATTATCTTTTTTTTTCTTCTCACTATTTGATTTAATTTATCTTATTTGTAATCTTTTCAAATCTTGAAATTAACTTATCTTTGAGGTCGCTCAGGGTGTCACTCCTAGAATTACTCTGCAGGGCTGGAATTACAGTGAAGGACACACTGTACTTGAAGCTCTATGAGGATGTCGCAGAGAAATACTGTGAAATTGATCAACTGTGTATATATTACCATTAATAACGAACCAAATTGGCAAAAAAAATTAATTCTACAGAGATATACTATCTCTATGAAATCAATTTTAAATCTAAGATTTGATTATCTTTTTTTTTATCTTCTCATTATTTGATTTAATTTATCTTATTTGTAATCTTTTCAAATCTTGAAATTAACTTACCTTTTTTAAAATCAGAAGATATTGATTGATTGAAAGATTTAATTTTAATTTGTCAAACAAATTAACATAATATAAGAAGAGGTGCTTGATTGAATGAAGTATACACATTAACGTTACTTTCCAAACTTGTGCCAAACTCACGTTCTCTTCAATCTTCATTGCTAAAGAAAAGAATGGAAACGCAAAAAGCCAAACTACGCTGCCAATGGTTACAATGCAGACCACGTTCTTCATTCAACAAGAGGAATTCTGATGATTCTACAGTTGAAGTGCCGTTCTCAAGCAAGAGGAAGGCAGCAAACGCCTTTGGTTACTGTCTTGAAGGGGCTAATGAGGAGCAGAAGAGGTTGATGAATATCAAGAAAACAAAGACAGACAGTTCTATTCAAAATAAACAGTTTGATTTCAACGATGATGAACTTGAAGTTGTTGATATTCTCTTTAACCTCCCCGAGAATTTCTTAGAGAGAGTTAATTTAGAGACTTCAAGCAGTGCTGCGAATTCAACCCCCAGTGCCGACCAAGAACAGGTTTCAAAGGAGTCTTCCAAGAAACCAGTCAACCAAGAAAGAAACATCCCCAGACCAGTCAACCAAAACCAAGAACCCTCTGAACTGCCACAAAATTTCAAGAACTTGATAAGTGAGATGGGTGGCAGCAGGATCACTCTGCTTATCCAAAAAACTCTCTATCAGTCAGATTTGAATCCGCAACAAAACCGGCTTTCAATACCGTCACAGCAGGTCAAGGACAATGATTTCTTGCTTCCCACCGAACTAGAAATTCTGGAGGAGAAAAAGGGAATAAAAGTGAAATTGATCCAACCCTCGCTGGAAATTACTGAGTTGACTTTGATTAAGTGGTTCATGCACAAGGGACCAGAATCAAAGAAAGTAAGCATTTCCTATATTCTGAGATCAAATTGGGTCAAAGTTGCAAAGGCTAATAATCTAGAAAAGGATGACGTTGTACAAGTTTGGTCATTCCGAGTTGACGGGAAATTATGCATGGCAATTGTCAAGCTTTGATTTTTAATTCTATTTCTATGTAATCATTTTTAGCCTAATTTGCTAATTGCGGGAACTATGTCAGATAGATCCCAAATGAACTTTGTTAGTTTTTTCTTCTTTTTGGCTAGAATGGTTGATAAATTGTCTTTATTACAGTTGAAAGAATCAATTACATATTTTATATTTTCTTTTAATTCTAAAATTTATTTTGTTTTACATTTTCAATGTACTGTTATATATACACTCAAACTACATTGAATATAATGGGTGTGGTTTAAGTCTAGGATTATTGATCAATTCGATGGTTGAGGATCGGGAAAGGGTATGTGATTTCATGATTAATATGGGAGTTTCCTAAGTCAAACTATTTTGATAACATAAAGTGGTATTATTGAATTGAATTGTGTTTGGAATGTACGCACTAATGGTGCTCATGAAAATTGTAGTAGCAGTTTATATTTTGTTTAGCAGTGGTTAGGTCTATGTATAGCTAGCCTTAAGTAATACTCAAAAACTTGAACCAGAAGAAGAATAACAATAGAAGACAGATAACAATTCTGGTTTTTTTTTTCGTTGTAATTACAATATTTCCATGAAATCTATTTTAAATTTTTATTCGGAGATTTGATTTTTGTTTTCCTTTAAAATATGATTTTATGTACGTTATCTTTAATATTCTCAACTGTTGATATTAAATTGTCAATTTTTAAATTAGAAGATTAGATAGAACTGATTGATAGATAAATTTGAATTTAATTTCCTACTGCCTTTATATTTAGTGTTTATATAAGAGGTTACACTTTTCCTTTCTAAAATTTTTGTTCAATTCACTTTCACTTTATTGTCAAATAAACGAATGAAAAACCATAGAGCAAAGTTGCAAGAGGTGCTAAGAATGGTTGGATTTGACTCTTAAAGTACAAGTTTTAGATTTAACAAAATACAAATACATTCATGGATACAAGCATCTAAACTGTGGACAAGAAGATCAGTAGTTTTATATTTAAGATGCAAATACATGTATAACTACTTTTAAGAAGAATAAGGAGTCAGTCATGACAGTTGTAACAGATTTTCTGTTATTCTGTTTTTGGCTAACAGTTACAACTCACGTTCTCTTCATTGCTAAAGAAAAGAATGGAAAAGCATAGAGCCGCACTACTTTATACAGATTCAGTGACTTAAACCACAAGTAAACAGTCTAACAATATAACAGAATGTATAACAAACTTGTAACTTACAATCTTGATTTTCTTTAACTATAAGCCTAACCACATTCTTTTTGATCTATTACCCTATGATCCCAACATGGTTTAACAAAATACAAATACCTTCATGAAAACAAGCATCTAAACTGTAGACAAACAGATTGGTAGTTTTATATCTAAGATGCAAATACATGTATAAATACATTTGAATCTAATGACGTTAATTTATTTATTTATTTATCAATGGTTCAAATGCTACAATTTAGTAGTGAAAAGAGAAAAGTAGTTACAACAGATAAGGAATAACGAGTTTGAAGGGTAGGAGTCAGTTATGAACTTATGACAGTTCTAACAAATTTTCTATTACTCTGTTTTTGGCAAACCCTGTACACACTTTTCAGTTTACAATTTTCACTAAATTTCTCTTTCACTCTTCTTCTTTTTCTCTGCCTTTTATCTCTGTTCTTTACTGTTATCCCCCCTTCTTTTTTCATCAAGAATTCTCATTCAAAAGTTCCATAACAAAGTGCATTTCACAAATTAAATAAAAAATCCTAATAATTAATAGAGAAATAGAATCCAAAACCGACTTGTGTCCAACTCACGTTCTCTTTGCTAATGAAAAGAATGGAAAAACATAATAATGATAAATCCTCCTAATTAATTAAATTTAATATCTATTCACTACAAGAAAACATTTCTATTGTTAAAGCGTGGCAAAAAGCTGAAAAAAGCATAACGATAGCTTTTTGCCATGCTTTTTGAGCTACCAGCACGCTTTTAAAAGGGTCACATCTGCAAGCGTGCCGGTAGCTCTATCGCTATGCTTTTGGTGACCTATCATCACGCTTTATTTTTTGCCACACTTTTACAGATTGCCACACTTAAAAACGTGGCTGTATGTGAGAGATATAGCCATGCTTTTAAAGCGTGACTGTTGATGATTACTGTCCAATATGGCCACTCTTTTAAAGCGTGGTTATAAATTTATTCAGTAACCTATTATTCTTTTTTAATCTTCGTAATAAAACCTTACAAAATTCATAAATAATTTTGAAATTTAGGCAATGGCCAATAATTTTAAATCAACTAATCCAACCTTCATAAAGTTATCACTAAAAAAGTGTTTAATCACATGACATGCTCTAACAAAATTCCAAAAATCAAAATCATAATCATTACCCATAAATTCTTAACACATGAATTACAATTCCAACAACCATTACATTATCTACTTTCTTTATAAATACTTTATTACAAAATATGAAACTTCATGATTTCTAATCATCCATTGTGAGCGAAAAGCTTCAAATCTTCCAAAAGAATATTATTTGCATTGTTACTAGACACAACTTCATTATTTGCAATGGCTGAAACAGATCGAGAAACTTTCTTAGAGCCTGAAGCATGCTCTTTATTTTCCTCTCGAACTTGATCCACTTCTATAGTATCCTCATTATCAATGTCAACAACTACAGGGCATGGACTTTTTCCCTGTATTGATGAGTTAACAAAGATAGAATAAAACTTCAATATAAAATAAAAGATCAATGAATTTCTAATTTCCTACATTTTAATGATGATCAAAGAAACAAAAACCAAAAAGGACAAATAATGTTGAACGCAGTTGCAAGTAATGAGGGTAAAGTTCTGCAAATCTGATCCAAAAAAAGAACCACATGAGTACGACCTTCAGTCACAATAATACTAATTTAAGTCAGATCATTCTCCTAAATAACTCAGCAAAATAGTTTAACAGAAAATTATAAAGGAACATTTTAGCACTAAGTTTCAAGGCAGATTAGGCCCCTGGTTCCAGCACAACTTCACAATATGGCAATAATGTGTTTATAAGAACACCATAACTTTTCATGATTTTATGTCCAGTTACCAGTACGCATAAAGAAATATGGAAGAATTCTGTTTACAAATCAACATTATCATCAACAAGAATTAAAAAGCCTTTCTTGACTAAGAGGAGTTGACTACATAGATTGAAGAATGTCTCCAATTACAAAGCATGTCCATAGGCAAGCATTTAAAAATACGGAGTTCTTAATAATTTTATTTAATCTCCTGCTAACATGACCAAACCATGATAATTTTTCATGACTTTATACTGGCACACATCAAGTAAACTAATATACGTCATACTTATATGATTTTCTTGTAATTCTTCCTGAATGGCGGACTGGGACCATTTCCTTTGTATCTTTTGAATTCATTTCACTATCTGATAAATCATTGTCAATTGGTGCCTTTTGTGAATCTGGTTCTGCACATAGAATTTGCACCTGTGCACCCCCTTTAAAGTCATATTCAGCTTGCTGTCCCTGAAATAGAAAGAAATTCCAAACAGTTAGATAAATATTAGATATAAACCAAAAACTAGGAAGGGCAGACTTAAAATTTAAACAGGGAAAATGAAAAGGCCAATAAAGACTTAATAAGAAGCATAAACCAAGAATCTGCTATGAACCAGCCCTATATATGCCATTTCCAAGAATCGCAAGCAATATCCAAATATTTAGAGTATAAAGGTTGATGAGTTTCCAATAGCAACAGAAAGTGACCTTTTTCTTTCTCAGCAAACATTCCAAAGACTGGAAAGGCAGCTCCAACTAATTAAGAGATGTCATGACATTAAAGGTTTGCCACACCACAAAATATGAATTTCCTTTGGTATATTTTAGCAAAGAATAAGAGAGTATACATGGCTAACCAAATACAAGCAACCATGACATAACTACTTGCAAAGAATAGAAATTTCCATACAACATGAGAAAATAAATTAGATATAGTCTTCATAATTTTACGAGTTCATCATCTATCAAGTTGCTGGTAAAACTATTTGAGCTTGAACTCTTCTAATCAGCATTAATAAATGAAAAATAATTAAAAAAAGGACAACAACAGATGTATAAAAAGAATTCATAGATGTGGCTTACCCTATTTCTGTGCTTTCTCTTGTACTAATTATATCAATGCGTGAAGCTAGTGTGCACTTCATTTTCCTTGCTTGAATGGAAAATTTTTGCAGAAAATATTCAGATAATGTAAATGACACCACATTGACAGATCCATTTAAATGTTAGATATAAACCAAAAATTAGGAAAGAACATACAGACTTACAATTATAGACAAGGAAATTGAAGAGACAGACACAGATAAAAGAGAAAATTAGCTCAAGAATCTGCTAAGAACTGCACTCTATTGAACAGCGAGCTATATGTCATTGCCAAAAGAACTCCAAGCAATAACCCAAACATTCTCATTTATGAAACATAATTTTAAATATGAAAGTTGAAAAGTTTCTGATAGCAACAGAAAGTGACCTTTTTCTTTCTCTACAGATATTGCGGAGGCTGGACGGCAGCTACAACCAATCAAGAGGAAGTGATGATATCAAGGGTGTGCCACTCCATCCACAAGCAGATAAAGTAGTTCAATCCAACTTCTGATAATTCTTATGAAAATAAATCTGCAATGCAAAACAAAATAACAACTAATCATGAAGAAGTATGACAACTATTCTTACAAATCCACAAATAATTGAAATAAACATACATGGACAATGCAAAAAGCCTAAAAGCGAAGATGTTCACTGAAAAAAAGCAATTACTCTGTGTTAAAAGAAAAAGAAAACTCCCATTAGCACATTTAAAGATTGGTTTTGACTTTATATATTTTTGTTTCCAGTTCTGTATGCCATATATATAAATTTATGGAGTAAAACAACTTTACATATTAGTTGTGATTAGTAGAATTTTTTAAGGCACCAAATAAGGGTATGAAATTATTAATGCCTTGAAACAAGTAGTGATACATAATCAGCATTGAAGGCTTCATGTTTGAATCATACCAAGGCAACCAATCCCTATACAGCTCTTTGTGAATGACGTCAGTGTGCTCAACCACACTGCCTTTGTAGAAACAGAAATCCCATCTACAAGTCAATAAATAATAGGCATAGAAACGAACTCAATAATACCACAATGCAAATGGCAACAGTAATCGTAGCTAGTAAAATTGCACTTTTCGAAAGGCTCTGACCTATCCGATTACAATTCTTATTTGAAGACAATGAATCTTTATTTAATGTTGAGGCCTAGATTTTCAAATAAAGCATCCAATAAGAAGATATGACCTTCCTAAAGGAAAATGGGAACAACATAAAAAGTCTACTATAAGAATGCCATGTTAACTTAATGGACTTACGCTGATCTTGAAGGACCAAGTGACATAAGAGTATGGAAAATGGATTCGGAACTTCCATCAACCACACCAACAGCCATGATTGCACGGTGATCATCCCACTTCTGATGATGTGACCATATGCAAAAAATTCAAATTCAACCATAAATATTGTTTGAATGATATAAAAGGAATCTCACAGGGATAGAACACCAGCAGAGAGGGTTCTCATTAGAATATCACAAGCTTATTATGTCAATGAATCAGCAGCAAAGCAAGCTCAAATTCATCACACAGAACCAATCATGAATTAATCACTGATTACTATAGGATTAACGTTTCACCCGTAGTTTTTATTCCAGGTCCAGAGACATAGTAATACATCAAATGGATGCTTTTTTGAAAACTGGAAACATTTCAATTAAACATCATAAACTAGCATAATGGAATTTTCTTTTGTTTGTTTTATGCCTAAAATGCAAAATGCAGAATCATAATGAAGCAAAATGCAAAATCAATAAACCCTAACAAAGAAGGATACAAAATCATAAGCAAATTGCAATAATAAAAAAGTAAACACTGAACCCTCATGAAAAAACAGAATAATAAAATTACTAAATTCAGAAAGCCCAACCTTCCACCTAAAACTGCACAGAACTAGATAAAAAATCTTTCTCTATTCGGTGCTATTGGAGTACTGTCTTAGTTTGCCATCGCCAGCTTGTCATTCTTTTCCGTTCTTCAAAACTAAAATATTTTAAAGTGTATTATTATTTTCAAAATTATTATTATTATTTAAAGTGGATACTATTTGGTCTACTTAAATATTTTCACACCAAAAAATAAAGAAAAATCTATCTTTTTAGAATAGATTATATTATATAATCTACTTAATATACTAAAACTGGGTTTTTCCCCGCTAACAAAAGTGATGTGTCGATCTCTCGTGAGTCCGTTTTCCCTCCAAAACGAATAAAATTTTTCATCTATTCTAAATTATTTTATAAAAAATACCTTTATTATAATTATATTATTATATTATAATTAATATTTAATGAATAATATATAATTGTACTAATTTAGGAACATATCTTCATTATAATTATATCAAATCAATATTTAATGCACTATTAAACTACTTATCAATTATAATGCGTAATTACTGTACATAATAAAAAATTGCCTTAATAATAAGTAATTTACATATTTATTTTTGTTTTACTAAAGTCTATAAATAGTGTTTTTCTGTGGTACATGAATCTAAATTTGAGAGTCAGCTCATAATTTTATATTTAGTATTTTTTTACTACTTCATAGAATAAGAATGTATTCTTCCTTTTTTATTGAAGTTGATCCTTTCAAGGTACAATTTATAATTTTTTATAATATTTTTCATATACTCATTCTATTATATTATTCTTTTAATAATTTATTAATTGTTGTTACTCTAAGTTATTCTTATCGTCTAATGTTCCAGTTCGATTGTCTTTTGCCACAATCATTTACAATGCAACACATCCATAAAATACCTCATCGAGTTGTCTTCACTGATTCTGGGTTTTCCCCCGACTAATGAAAGTGATGTATCACTTTCTCGTGAACCTATTTTCCCTCCAAAATGAATGCATTTAATGAATAATGCATACTTATACTAATTTAAAAATATCTTTATTTTAATTATATAAAATCAATATTTAATTTATTATTAAACTACTTATCAATTATTAATTAAAAATATTTTTTTTTATTTTAAT
>NC_029773.3:71665582-71672518 GCF_000817695.3 Arachis duranensis | reverse complement strand
GTGGATGTACTATTTTTAAATAATTTAATAATTAATAAAATGAAGTGGTGTCATATATATTATTTAAGTTTATTTTTATCCTTTATTTCTTTATTTGTATTTCCATTATATTTGACAAAAAATCTCTACCTAAATATATAGTTTTTGTTGACCTAAACACAATTTAGTTGCCAATAAAAATCGATTTTATCTATAAAAAATAATAAAACATATATTTTTTAATATTATATTAATATAGTAAGTAAACATTATGATATAATAATATCTTTAATTATATTATAATTAGCTCATAAATAATGTGTGATTATATTATTTTAGGAAAAATTTTTTATTATAATTATATCAAATCAATATTTAATTATGATAAAATATGTTAATTATAATTATATCATAAAATTATAATAATTACGATAATTATGTTTTATATTTTAATCATTTATGTAAGTAAATAAACTAGAAAACAATCAAATCAAATCATGACGGTAAATAAATAATATAGAATAATATTATACATTTAATTGTATTATAATTTGCTCATGAATAATGTATGATTATATTATTTTAGGAAAATATTTTTATTATAATTATATCAAATTAATATTTAATATATTATTTAAATCTATTTTTTATATAATAATAATATTATGTTCCTTTCAATAGCCTTGACCAAAGCCTGACAAAATTGTTGTCCAGATCCAACTTGCGCCTCTGCTGTTTGTCCCCGGAGCACGAATAGCTCAGCAAGCCTTCCGTATGTGGACTTTACCAAGGAAGTGACCGGTAGGTTGCAAGTTCCCTTTAACACGGAGTTCACGCATTCACTGATGTTCGTCGTCATGTGTCCGAACCGTCTACCGCTATCCTGGTGTTGGGTCCACTTCTCATACTCCATCCAGTTCGCCCAGTCACACATGGCCGGATTCTCTGTACGCATGATGTCAAACCAGTAATAGAACTCTGCCTCAGTTTTTGCGTACGCCGCATTAACCAGCATCCTTCTGGCATCCTTACATTTAAAAGAAAGGCTGAAATTTGCTGCCACATGACGGATACAGTACGCCCGATAAGCACGTGGTGGCAGCCAACCATTCACGGGATTCTCAAGTGCAGCCTTGATGCCGTTATGCCTATCTGAGATAACAAGGATACCCTCTTGTGGCGTCACATGCGTTCTTAAGTTGGACAAGAAAAAAGACCATGACTCGGCATTTTCTCCCTCCACAAGGGCGAATGCTATCGGGAGGATGTTTGAGTTCCCATCCTGTGCAATCGCCAACAGTAAGGTGCCTCCATATTTGCCGTACAAGTGCGTACCATCAATACTCACAAGTGGCTTGCAATGCTGGAAGGCCTCAATGCAAGGTGGAAATGTCCAGAACAGACGATGAAAGTACACTGTCGACTCATCAACCTGGTCCACAACTCGAACAGGAGAGGTCTGCAACACAGTAACTGTCCCGGGCATCGTCAACTGCACTCCTAGCATCCAACGTGGCAACTCAGCATAAGACTCTTCCCAATCTCCATATATTTGTGCAACTGCCTTCTGTTTTGCTTTCCAAACCTTCCGGTAACTGGGCTTGAAGCCGTAATCAGCTTCAGTTGCTTGTTGCAACACCTTGATCGGTACTGCAGCATCCGCACTAACCAACGGAAAAATTCTCGCACAAATAACGTGGTAATCAAGCTGACGGTGATCACTGGAAATAGATGTGGCTAAGCAAGTGTGGAGACCGTTGTACCTCCTTACCTCCCAAGTGCCCTTTCGTGCACGGAGCGAAATTCGAATCAGCCAACTACAACTTTTGCTGAAATCCTTGCACTTTCCATGATACTTCAGATGGTCCGATTCCAACACTCGGTACTCAACACCTCGACGGATGCTATAGTCCTTCACACTAAGAACAGCTTCATCTTTACTCTGGAAGGATTGCCCAATATGAAATTCTGTTGACGAACCGCCAAGTGTAGCAACTCCCGCCGGGTACCCAGAGCCTCCAAGTTTAGCGTCGAGAAGTGTGGAGGGTAATGCTGTGTGCCAGAACTTGAAGGACCTTGTTGTGCATGTGGATTAGCACCGGTGTCATCATCGCTGTCCCCAAATATATTTTCAGGCTCCTGGTCAGAGTCATCGTCCCGCATTGCATTCTCTACTCGATCAGGTTCCCCAAAGCCTTGAACTTCATCATCTGTGGCACGACCTGATTCCCCCTGAAATGCTTGCTGCAAGACCCCTTGATTCGGGGAAGGTACAGTACGAACTGCCTCCGTTTGTACCAAATCAGCTGCAAAGGAAGGTGAGGCAACCTGCGGAATAGATGGCCGGATCGCAGGCACCGAGCAAGACGCACCGCCTGCGGCAGTCGAGCTATGAACAGGAGCCGATGCCCCAGAACTATCCAGAGTAACCTCCAACTTCGCATACAGCTCGTGTATTCTGACCTCAGGAAAACTCCTTACGCAATGAAACAGAACCCTAATATCTTCGTCAGCCGCTAACACGAACGTATCATACATGACACCGCTCGAGACTACAGCGATGGGAATCTTGTAGAAGATCTTCTTCACAAACTTGCTCCCGAAAACCCCAAGCTTCTGCAAGATGCTGCTCTTCACATCTGACAAACTGTTTGATGAACTAACAAATACACTCAATGGTTCTCTGTCAGTGAACTTCACACCATATTTTTTGTTTTTTTTATTTTTCCAGAGCAATGCACTAAGACAAGAACACACTCTTCCTCACTTGACATTGTGATAATGATCTTCTCACCAGCTTGAATCTCACTCAACTATATATATAGATTTTCAATCTACATAAACCATTCTAGGTTACAGGGTTTTATGCCCATTGGTTGTATCCTTCATAAACCGTGGTTGCCAGCCACGTTTCATGCATTTCTTTCTTCGTAAACTGTGGCTACTTCCAGTGGTTTCTTACTTTTATTCATAAAGAGTAAACCGTGGCTACCTACCACGGTTTATGTTGTGCTTTTCTTCCATGTAAAATCTTCCTGCCAGCCACGGTTTATGTGTAGCTTGAAACCGTGGTTGGTTCCCACAGTTTACATAGATAAGAAAACAAGACATTCATGTATCAATTTCTCCATTGTTGTAATCTGGTAAACCTTTCTCTTGTTTATTTTAATTTGGTCATTTGCCCTATTTTATAAAAAATACCTTTATTATAATTATATTATTATATTATAATTAATATTTAATGAATAATATATAATTATACTAATTTAGGAACATATCTTCATTATAATTATATCAAATCAATATTTAATGCACTATTAAACTACTTATCAATTATAATGCGTAATTACTGTACATAATAAAAAATTGCCTTAATAATAAGTAATTTACATATTTATTTTTGTTTTACTAAAGTCTATAAATAGTGTTTTTCTGTGGTACATGAATCTAAATTTGAGAGTCAGCTCATAATTTTATATTTAGTATTTTTTTACTACTTCATAGAATAAGAATGTATTCTTTGTTTCTTATTGAAGTTGATCCTTTTAAGGTACAATTTATAATTTTTTATAATATTTTTCATACACTCATTCTATTATATTATTCTTTTAATAATTTATTAATTGTTGTTATTCTAAGTTATTCTTATCGTCTAATGTTCTAGTTCGATTGTCTTTTACCACAATCGTTTACAATGCATCACATCCATGAAATACCTCATCGAGTTGTCTTCACTGATTCAGGTTCAAACTACATGGATGTAAGCGTTCAAAGAATGGACAATAATCTCTACTTTACCGAAAGATGGTTGGATCTACTCACCTATGATGACCAACCTAATGGAATGTGGTTAAAGTTAGCTTTCTTGGGAGGAGCTCAATTTTTGATTGAGAAATTGCATTCACGGAATTTTATAAGGCAAGTTCAAGTGCCATCCCCTCCATACTTTTTACGTCTGCCCGAAAATCTTCAAAGTGGAGCACATAATGAGATTGAATTCTCTCAGTTTAAGTTCAATTTTGCTAAATTCGTGACAAACTTGGATATGTAATTTCAATGATTGGTAATATATTTAAATTTTCTTATTTTAAGTTGTTCATTATTAGAATAATTTTATAACATATTGTGATTTTTTTCAGAAATTACCGGCTTTCTTTTGCATGCATGCAATGCCATTGAGAGGAATAAGGGTTAGTTTGGTTTCTCGATGTGGCAATTCTATACCTTGCCGCATTGCATGAATAGCGGACGATGAAACTTATTTAACAAGAGGATGGTTTGAATTTGCACGAATTCTAAATATTAATATTTACGATGTTATTTCAGTTGGTTATCATTACGAGAATGACTCTATATTATACGTGACTAAGAACTAGAATAGATTCAATATTGTTTAAGTAATTTGATTTTAATATTAGTATTTGATTAAATTAGTATTAGAAAATTTTAAATTATTGCCTCAATTTATATATTATGAGTATTTTTCGTGGATGTACTATTTTTAAATAATTTAATAATTAATAAAATAAAGTGGTGCCAGATATATTATTTAAGTTTATTTTTATCCTTTATTTCTTTATTTGTATTTTTATTGTATTTGACAAAAAATCTTTACCTAAACATATAGTTTTCGTTGACCTAAATACAATGTAGTTGCCAATAAAAATCGATTTTATTTATAAAAAATAATGAAACATGTATCTTTTAATATTATATTAATATAGTAAGTAGACATTATGATATAATAATATCTTTAATTGTATTATAATTAGCTCATAAATAATGTATGATTATATTATTTTAGAAAACTTTTTTCATTATAATTATATCAAATCAATATTTAATTATGATAAAATATGTTAATTATAATTATATCATAAAATTATAATAATTACGATAGTTATGTTATATATTTTAATCATTTATGTAAGTAAATAAACTAGAAAATAATCAAATCAAATCATGACGGTAAATAAATAATATAGAATAATATTATACATTTAATTATTATAATTATATCAAATTAATATTTAATATATTATTTAGATCTATTTTTTATATAACAATAATATTATATATATTTATATATCACTTTTTTAAACTCATTCTTACAAATATTGGCATATAATTAATATAGGTAACATATATACTTAATAAATATCTTTATTAAATTAATTATAACGATTAATACAAGATAATCTCATAAGTATAATCTAATTATAGCAAAAAATTTCATAAAAATAATTGACTACTAATTTGAATATAATTGATATAGTTAAATTGATACAACCGATAAGGTTGAGAATATATAACAATTATAGCAATTATTATATCAATTATAATAATAATTCACGTGACTTCATATACAGTAATTTTTTAATTATAATTGTCACATAATTATACTTGAATATTATTTAATTTTAGATGTTTTATAGGTAACATTCATTATCACATGAATTATCATCATTTCTCAATAATAATAATAATAATAACAAATAATAATAATAATTTTGAATTTATATAATTAATATAATTGATATAGTTCTAATTCTCATTTGTATGTAATAATTTTATTAGTATGTATTCGCAGTTTTAATCAATATATAACAATAATAATATTATATGGACATAAAATTAATTAGTTAACAAATTGAATTTAGCTTATAGATTTTTGTTTTCTACTCAAATTTTTAATCATTAGTGATTTTGTTTTTTATATATACAATAAATTTTGACTATAAAAAAATTAGTTTTGATTGTTTCCTATTTTATTTATTTACCATCATAATTAAATTTGATATAATTATAGTAATATAAAGCTGCTTCATATGTAGCAATAATATTATAAAAAATATTATTGCACGATTGTAGAATAAAAAATAATCATATATATAAAACAAAATAATTATAACAAATAATATTGCACGATTGTAGAATAAAAAATAATCATATATATAAAACGAAATAATTATAACAAAAAAATTAATACATATGATTTAAATATTTTTAATAGCTGGTAACATGGAGTTTAACAAAATATAATTCATATATTTTTTATTTATGTATATGTATATAATTATTTATATATATATATATAATTATTTAACAAAATTAATATATACGTATATATAAATAAAAAAATTATTATAATTTCTGAAAATTATACATGAATTTTTTTCTCAAATAAATTTATTTTAATTATATTACAATTAGCTCATAAATAATGCATGATTATATTAATTTAAGAAAATATCTTCATTATAATTATATCAAATTAATATTTAATGCGTTATTAAACTACTTATAAATCATCGATATTTTTAATCATTCTAATTATATCAATTGATATAGTTCTAATTCTCATCCAAGTGCAATAATTTTATTAGGAGATAATTAATGCACACATTAATAGTGACCCATTTAATTTGATATCAATTAGTGGATAACAATAAAGTCTACACGGTACATGCATTATATTTTAAAAAGGTAAAATATATTTTAAAAAAGTATAGTATTAATAATCAATTATGATTAATATCAATATCAATAATTAATTTTTATAATTATTTTTTGTACTACTAAAGGCTACATATATAGTTTTTCTTTTTTGTAGAATAAAAAAGGTTGTGATTCATAACATTTTTGTAAAGTTATATCGTATGGACACAAGATTAATTAGATAACAAATTGAATTTTAATTAATATGTTTTATTTTTTGCTCATATTTTTTCATTAATTATTTTACTTTTTATATTTACAGTAATATTGAATGTAAAAAAAAATAATATTGAATGTTATCTATTTTATTTATTTAGATTCATAATTAAATTTGATATAATTATAGCAAGTATCTAGGATTAAATAATAACATGATAGTATAATTTTAAGTTGTATAACATAATAAAAAATGTAGCAATTTATGTATGCTTCCTATATAGCAATAATATTATATATATT
>NC_029773.3:71664015-71664763 GCF_000817695.3 Arachis duranensis | reverse complement strand
TTATATAGAATTATATATAAATTATTAAATAAATATTCTGTAAAATAATTTTAATCTAAATAATTTAAATTTAATATTAATTTATATATTATCTAATTAATTTTTGAACAATACAATATTTTTTAAATTTATACTATATAGTATAACTTGTATAATTAATTTAAGTCTTTGTGTTTTAATCATAGTTAGCAGAATCAGACTGGACCGGCCGGTTTAACTGAAAAACCGGTGAATCAGACTTAGTATCGATTCGGTTTGATATTTGGACCGTGTAAGATATAAAACCGGAACGAATCGGTCAAATTCGGAGTGAATCGGTGAGAATCGGTCAAATTTAGTAAAATCGGTCTGATCGAACCGTTTGAAAGTAAAAATTATCTAAAATGTGTAATATGGGGTTCAAACTCCTATCTTCTATAAGATCAAAACTTTCCCTTGCCGGTGAGCTGTGTTGATTTTCAATAATATATATATGCAAATTATAATATATATAAATATCTTTCGTCAAATAGTTTACTTTTATTTAATTTATTTTTATTTTAATTATAAACTCACTCATTCTTAAATTAATTATATTTTTATTTAACAATAATTATAAACTCACTTATTTTTTCTTTTCATAATTATATAATATATTAATATTATTTTTAATAAATACATATAGCAATTTTTTATTTTACGTATATTCAATTAATTTTAATTTTAAAGTCACTCATTTTTAAATCAATTATATTTTATATAACTATAA
>NC_029773.3:71644230-71663743 GCF_000817695.3 Arachis duranensis | reverse complement strand
ATTTCCCTATTAAGTTTATTCTCACCTTCTAAGCTATTATCACCAAATACTCAAAACTATTTATCTTATTAAAAACCAACTAAATCAGACATTAAATCCTGATGGTTATCAGCGGCTAAGAGAAGGGGAGGTTGAATCTTAGTCCATTTTTGCTGAGTAAATCTTGCTGTTCTTTTAAAACGCTTAAGGAGATATTTCTACTTTTTGTCTCGTCACTGCTCAAGAGATTTTTTCTTTTTGTCTCGTAACCAATGAAGAGATATTTTTCAATTTTGCCTCCTTCGAATAGAATCAGAATTTGAGTAGAGTAGAAAGAGAAAATCACACCCAAAAGTATCCTGATTCAGTTGCTAAGTGCAGTGTAGCCTACATCCAGTCTCCATCACAACAATGATGGAATTTTACTATAATCCAACAGATTACAGACACAAATTCTCCCTAGAAACTACCCTTCCTATCCAGGACAAGTCCAAAATCTATCCCCAATCCTAAACTTGACTTGGTCACCTACCAAGCTTTCAACTGCTAAGTGCTAACCCAACTTACAAGGGGATTCCCACAAAATCATGATACACAACACAGATGTACAAAGGACCTCTAGGACATCTATGATTTTTTCTTTTAATTTTGTATACTCTGTCTTTTTCTGCTCTATAGCTTTTTCATACAAACCTCACTGTTTTTCTTTTTCCATGATACTCAAGATAGACAAAACTAAATAGAAAATTACATGATACTCATTGAAGGAGAAGAACTTCTGTTAGCTTGGGTAGCTATGAGAACTCTATACTTTCACTCTTTTCTCCTTGATTCAAGCCTTGGCTGTTCACCTTATTATAGAAGGATAAGCCTCTAAGGTTAAAACCGGTCCAACCGAGCTAAACTTCTTCTTCTTAAAACAAAACCGGTTCGGCCAGAGAGAGAAAAGAGGAAATCGAATGTAAAAACCAACATGCAATTACCTCAGCTTCATCCCTTCTCACCAACCTTCATCAATCCGGGCCTTCCATCTTGACTTGCTCCCCAAGAAGGATTTCTGACCCTTGATGAGTCCTTGATGCTTGACAGCTCCATCTGCTCTATCTTCTGCCTCTTCCTCCATATAGCTACAGTAGCTACCTTCTGTGATGGTTGATCAAAAGTAGAGACGAGCCATACCCCCAAGGGATCTTCTTCTCTAAAAAGTTGGATCTTCTTTCATTTTTGGGTATGGAAAGCTTGAGACTTCCTCACCACTTCTTACCATAAGTGGCAAAGATCTCAGCCACACCCTACTGTGGATCTTCTTTTTCCTAACGCCATCATCACAATGGCTTCTTACTTGCAACTAGCTTCTTCTTCTTTCTTCTGATAGCTTGTTTTTGCTTTCATCTTTCCTGTGAAGTGACAACCGAATAGAGAAGAAAGAGAAGAGAGAAAATGCAAAAAAATATTTCAAACGAATTAAGAAAGGGAATAAAAATGAATTAAATTTACACTCCCCATGCCTGGTAGCATGTAGCTCATTAAAGGCAATCAAATCAATTTCCACTTTCTCTTTCATATTTCCAATGCTATTAACACAAGTTAATTGAATTTTGAAATCCATTCAATGAGTGAAAGTGGCATCCGTTGAAAGCATGCAACCTTTGCTTTCTCCCTTTTTGTTTTCGGACCAAGCTTTGGTCTTTGTAGCAAAGATTTTAAATGGGCTTGTTTCAACAATATACTGGCCCAACTTATCAAGCATTAATTCAGCCATAATAATTAAAACATTTTTTACCAAGGCTGAATCTTAACTTCACATTGGGCTTGTTATTTTTTTTGGCCCAAAACAAAATCTGCAAGCAACAAAATTATTAATTAACAAATATGAATTAAAATTCAAATTAATAATTTTATAATTAATTATTTTAATAATGTTTGATCATCATCATCATATTAATTTGGAGTTTTCCAAACTTATCAATCTCCCCCTTGATGACAAACATTATTAAAAAAAATTGAAATGAAAAGAGTAAGGATTAAGAGTACTCCCTTTGAAGGTTTGGAATCCTCCCCCTTTCCAATTGTTACATAGCTCCCCCTTAATATATGCCATTTTATTAAAGGAAGCTTTACCTGTAATTTTTAAAATCAAGCTTATAGCCACAATGTATTCAACATATGAAATATTAAGTCATGTTGAACAGCTTGATTTATGAGCAGAAGTAACATGATAATCACAACTTGGTTTGTTATCATATAAATGATTTTCTGCTCAATATAACAAATCAAGCAAAGCATGCTTGAGTACCTTCAGAGTACATTTCAACAAATAATCAAGACTCAACATACTTTAAATCAACAAACTAATTCTTATAAAAACAGTTTCTTGCAAAAAAAAAATTGCCAAACAATAAGTTACAATTTATGAAGCTTTTTCTAAGATAGATAGTCAACATCCAAACTTCATAAAATTGGCAGATTATTAAATCAAAAAAATTATCAGAGCTTAATCAAACTTATCACAGCCAAAATGCAAAAACCAGAGCATAATCAAAATGTCATAGCCAAATTCAAAACACATGCACAAGGGTAATCATGAATCAAATTGATTTTAGCCCCTGTTTTTTTATTTTTTCAACCACCTTCCTCCTCCTTTTGTCATCAATGGGAAAACCTACAAAACAGATAAGAACAACATACCAAAATGCATAATATTTGTTTAAACTAAAACATAAAGGTCTAGAGTATCCAATTTAGCAGTTATACAGTACTCAAAACACAAAAATATGATACTGAAACAGAGTTCATAGGTACGAGTAGTTAAACTGAATCAAGCATCTAAAAGATTAACATCAAAGCCAAGGGATTGATTGTCTTCATCTGCATCACCCATGTCTTTTTCAAAACTATCAAGCATCAGATTAATTCGCTCATGGCACTTTTTCCAAGCCTTCTCATTTTCATAAGCTTGTTTGCGGGCTTCTTTGTATGAGCGTACCATCAGATTAGACATGTTTGAAAATTCAGTTAGAACGTCCTTGATAGAATTAGCCAACTTTGTGGGCTCATGAGGACGGCTCTCAAGATCACTTTCTGAAGGTTCAGAGGGCATGGAGCGTTTTCCTTTGGTACTTTTCATGGATCCAGAGACTCATCCTCCTTTGATGGTAGAAACCTTGTTTTCTACATGCTCATTAGTTAAATCAACATGAAAATATTAAAAAATGCATGTAAGAAAAATACCATAAGGAAGATTTGTCTTTTTGTCACTGCGCACACAATTCCACATGTGTCGCACCATCAAATAAGCAAATGAAATAGGAGAGGAAGTAAGGATTGCAACAAGAACTAATGTATCACAAACAGTTACTCTTTGAAAGGAACCACTCTGAGGCATCAAGATATGATTGATGATTCTGTGAAGTAGCGCTCTTACATGTCCAAGAGCTTTATGCGTTAAAACCGTCTTATCCAGGGCAGAGAAGTTTTCACAGTTTCGATTCAGAGCAATCTGATATGTGACCCCAACCTATGAATCCCACTTTCCAGTCACGTAGGCAGTTGCTCCTTCATCAGTGTATCCCAATGCAGCGCTAATGGTTTCCCTATTTAGAGATAAGTGAACCCTCTTGACATATAAGTGGATTGCTCCGTCAAGATACACCATGTTCGCATAGAACTCGTGAACCAGGGTTGGATAAACAGGCTTCTGAATATGAAATAAAGGAGTCCACTTCAGCTTATCAAACAGAGTGGCAAAGTTGATGCCTTTTGCGGTCAGTGCTTCCAAATTTACTATGTGGGAGTCACATAGGTTACGTTTAGCCAGAACTTGATATTGAAACTCATATGCAGCACAAGAGTTGAATCTGCCCGGATCAAAATGAGAATGCTCCTTGTTGAACTTGTTTTTGAAATCAAGAGATTCCAAGTTTGGCAGTTCCCACGTGTTGTGCAGAGAGTAGCCTTTTGAGCGTTGAGAACAGCGGCTAGAGGGGTAAGGGGTTGATTTTCTTCGAGGTGAATGAGGTAGAGAAGATTGGGACTCCTCTTCTTTTTCTACAACCGGTTCTTTATCTTTTCCAATCTTCTTTCGAGATGAAGTTTTTTGGGCAATAACCTTTCTCCCTAATGGTTTCGGTTTGCTTGGAAGAGGGTGAAGGAGATGAAGAAGAGGTAGAGTGTATGTGAATGTAAGTATGTGTTTGAGGAGTAGAAGAAAATGGAGGATTTTTGGGGAGAGTTCGGCTACTTCTTTTAGGAGCTACTTTCTTTTTCATGATATGAAAGTGAAGAATGGAAAGGGAAGATAAATGAGTGGCCGATGAGATTGGAGAGAGGTGGGAGGTTATAAGAGCATTTAATGCTGAGTGGAGAGAGATGGTTAAGTGAGTAATGGACCATTAAATGGCGCAGTTATCAACAAGAAAAGGTTTTAAAAAAATGAGTGGTTAGCTCTTAGAATCAAGGGAAAAGGTGGAAGAAAAGATTATGATTTGACAAGAACTCCTTCCTACAAGATATGATGTGATAACTTCCCATAAAGTATAATTTAAAAATGAGGAATTCAAAACGGCCAGAGTCATGGATAGGGTCAAAGAAGATTTGGTGGGGCCCAAGATTATTATTATCAATTCAGTCTCTCCTGTATCATGGCCTGTTCATCACGTCCTTAAATTTGTCTCCTCCCTACCTACGAGACAAAACCAAACAGAATCAAAAAAATCACAAATTATCAACAGAATTCAATTCTAACATTCCCAAATTGTTTCTTAGAGAGCAGAATCTGTCTTCACACAAGGGTTTAGTAAAAATGTCTGCAAGCTGTTCTTCGAATTTTACAAATTGAATATCAATAGTTTCCTTTTGCACATGTTCTCTAATAAAATGATATCTCACTTCAATGTGCTTGATTCTAGAGTGCAAAACAGGATTTTTGGAAATGTTTATTGCACTCATATTGTCACAAAATAAAGGTATGCTATTGATTTTTAATTTGTAATCCTTCAACTGAGTTTTCAACCAAATTAATTGTGAACAACACGCAGAGGCAGATATATATTCAGCTTCGGCTGTGGATAGAGCAACTGTGGCTTGTTTTTTGCTTGACCACATGTTAAGTGAGCTTCTAAGGAAGCAACACATTCTGGAGGTGCTCCTTCTATCCACCCGATCTCCCGCATAATCTGCATCACAAAAACCTACTGCACAAAAGTCATCAGCTTTAGGATACCATAAGCCATAATTACATGTTCCCTTAATATATCTAATGATTCGTTTAATGGCCGAAAGATGGGATTCTTTTGGGTGAGATTGAAACCTAGAACATACATCTACACTTTGAACAATATCCTGTCTAGAGGAGGTAAGATACATGAGTGAACCTATCATTCCTCTATACCATGTTTCATCCATATCTTTGCCATCATCATCCTTTTCAAGCTTAGTGTTTGGATGCATTGGTGTTCCCATAGGTTTGGAATTTTCTAG
This sequence comes from Arachis duranensis, assembly GCF_000817695.3. Taxonomy (NCBI): domain Eukaryota; kingdom Viridiplantae; phylum Streptophyta; class Magnoliopsida; order Fabales; family Fabaceae; genus Arachis; species Arachis duranensis. The sequence goes on along the minus strand of NC_029773.3, from coordinate 71,658,286 downwards.
GCCAAATTTCTTGATTAATTCTTTAGCATATTTTTCTTGGTGAATAAAAATGTCACTAGGAGTTTGTTTAATTTGGAGACCAAGAAAGAATGTTAGTTCTCTCATTAAACTCATTTCAAACTCACTATTCATGAGTTTTCTAAACTCTTTACACAAGGATTCATTGGCCAATCCAAACATTATATCATCCACATAAACTTGAACAAGAAGAGTATCATTATTAGATACTTTAATAAATAAAGTAGTGTCGGTGGTACCCCTTTGAAAGTGATTTTCCAATAAGAAGGCACTAAACCTTTCATACCAAGCTCTTGGAGCTTGCCTAAGCCCATAAAGATCTTTTGAAAGTTTGTAAACATGATTTGAAAATTCTTTATTTTCAAAACTGGGGGGTTGTGCCACAAATCTATAAATCCATTAAGGAAAGCACATTTAACATCCATTTGGAACATTCTAAAACCCTTATGGGCAACATAGGCAAGAAGCAACCTAATTGCTTCCATTCTTGCTACCGGAGTAAAAAACTCATCAAAATCAATACCTTCTTACCATTTGGATTAGGTACTAGTGCCCAAACCTCATTCTTGTCAAATTGTGCTAGCTTTTATTCCATGGCTTTGACCCAAGAGGGGTCTTCAAGAGCTTGCTTCACATTGTGAGGTTCCATTTGGGACAAGAAAGCAACATTGCTTAGCTCGGCTTGCTTTTTTGGATGAGGATCTTGTGGTTACACCTTGGGAAGGGTCACCTATGATAAAATCATAAGGATAACCCCTCATAGACTTCCATTCTCTTGGTTTTCGGAGTAAGGTTTTGCTTTGATGAGCTTCAGCAGGTTGTTTTGTTCCAGATTTTCTTACTGGCTCAGGGGACAAAAATGAAATGTCTCTTCCTTCCTGATGAGACATTTCTGGGCGGGCAGGATCTGCATTTGGGACAGCCTTGGGATTTTCTTTACTCACTTCCTGATTGATAAAATCTTCATCACCTGTATCATCATCTACAATACTAGGAATTGAATTAGTATCACAAAAAAATGTGTATGGATTCCTCTATGGTCATATGATCTTTAAGGTAAATTCTATACGCTTTGCTAGTGGTGGAGTATCCAACAAACATTCCCTCATAGGCTTTTGGATCAAATTTTTCAAGATTTTCTTTATTATTAAGCACAAAATATTTGCATCCAAATATCTGGAAATAATTAAGATTAGGAGGGGTTCCTTTCCATAACTCATAAAGAGTTTTCTTTGGCCCTTTTCTAATGATAATCCTATTCAAAATATAACAAGCTGTATTCATAGCTTCAGCCCATAGAAATTTTGGAACCTCATTTTCACATAGCATAGCCCTAGTCATTTCTTGAAGGCTTCTATTCCTTCTTTCAACTACCCCATTTTGTTGAGGTATTCTAGGACATGAAAAATTATGAGCAATTCCAAAATCATCACAGAATTTTTCAAAATCTTGATTTTCAAATTCCTTTCCGTGATCACTTCTTAAATGGGCAATTTTCAAATCTTTTTCATTTTGAATTCTTTTGCAAAGGCTTGAGAAAGCATGGAAAGCATCATTTTTATGAGCAAGAAAAAGTACCCAACCGAATCTAGAGTAGTCATCCACCACTACCAATCCATAATGTTTACCTCCTAAACTTTGTGTTCTTGTTGGACCAAAAAGATCAATATGCAACATTTCCAATGGCCTCTTGGTAAAAATTCCATCTTTTGGTTTAAAAGAGGATTTACTTGTTTGCCTAATTGATAAGCATCACAAGTAATATCCTTATCAAATTTAATGTTTGAAATTCCTCTCACCAAGTTTTTCTTAACAAGCTTAGAAATTTGGTACATTCTTGCATGACCCAATTTCTTATGCCAAAGTCATTTTTCAGATTCAATTGATGTAAAGCATGTTATTTTTTGATCTTTTAAATCCTCAAGAATCAATCCATACACATTGTTACACTTTTTAGCTTTAAACAAAATATCCCCGGTTTTTTCATAAATAACTAAACAAACCAATTTCCTAAAAATGACTTTATATCCAAGATCGCATAATTGGCTTACGCTTAGCAAATTGTGTTTCAAACCATCAACAAGAAGGACATCATTTATAAAAGAAGAAAAACTTTTACCAACTTTTTCAATGGCCACTATCTTTCATTTGCCATTATCACCGAAAGTGACAAACCCTCCCTCATATTCATCAAGCTTAATGAAGAAGGTTGCCCTTCCGGTCATATGCATAGAGCATCCACTATCCATGTACCACATATTGTCCTTTCGCTTGGATGCTAGGCAAACCTACAAAATGAGCTCAAGTGACCTTAGGTATCCAAATCTTTTTGGATCCTTTCACGTTAAACCATCTTCTTTGTCCCAATCCATTGTAGTCAAAAATAATTTTACAAACTTTGTTACCAATCATTCTTTCACCAAAGAAACATTGAATAGGAAAGTGGTCATTCCGATTGCATAATCTACAAAATCTATGAGAGGCTATTTTCACAAAGCTTGTTGGGTTTTGAAACCTTACATCATTTGAAGATGATGCTATGTTTGCAAAACAAGGTGTTTCAACCGATTTTGATGCTTCATGGAATCCCAACCCAGCTTTGTCATAAAGAGATTTTTGACTTGCCAATAGTTGATTTAAATTTTCTGAACTTTGTGCAAATTTGGCTAAGTCTTCTTTAAGCCTTTTTATCTCTTTATGCAGCCACTCATTTTCTTCAAAATAATTCAGTTTAGCAGTTATGGAATGGTGGTATTCACAGCTTTTAAGTTGAGCTTTCAACTGCTTGTTTTCTTCAACAAGTTCAACAGGAGTTTCAGCATCTCTCAACTTATCTTTTAGAAAACCATTTTCAGCTTTAAGGATTTCAATTTGAGACTCAAGATTTTGGTTTTCAAGCAAGAAGCATCTAATTTTTTCAAACAAGTGATCGATCATGAAATGAAGATCTTCAGTGTCAGGGTTATGAAATACTACCTGCTCAACATGATCAGCCATAAGGCAGGTTTTTTCCCTTTTTTGGCTTCTCCTCTTCCTTTAGCTTAGGGCAATCGGATTTGAAGTGTCCAGTCTCCTTGCAGTTGTAGCATATCACTTTGCTGGTATCTTTGCTTGGTTTTCTTGAACCGCTTCCTTTGTTCCTTTCCTTGAGCTTCACCATTTTCCTAAATTTTTTTGCAAACAAAACAAACTCATTTTCAGAAGAATAATCACTGGATTCATCATCCAGGGGGTTAGTAACAGATGTGAGAGATATTCCTTTTCTTTTAGTATCTTTTATGTATTTTCAAATTCAAGTAAATTTCCTCTCAAATCATCATATGTCATGGAATCAAGACCACTACTCTCAGATATCACTATAGCCTTAGTTTCCCACTTTTTAGAGAGACTTCTCAAAATTCTCCTTACAAGTACAGATTCAGGATACGTGATCCCCATAGCATCCAAGCCGTTGATGATGATGTTGAATCTTTCGAACAGATCATCAATTGATTTCCCTTCCTTCATTGTGAATATTTCATACTCTCTATTTAGCATGTCTATTCTGGTCTTCTTTACTAGGGTTATGCCTTCATGAGTGACTTGTACTTTGTCCCAGATTTTCTTTGTCGTTGTGCATCTTGATACCCATCGGTATTCCTTAAAGCTGATAGCACAGTTAAGCAAGTTGATAGCTTTGGCGTTGAGCTCCACCTTTTTTCTGTCTTCTTCGGTCCAGCTGGCTTCATCTTTGAGAGAGACCACACTGTCAGCTCCTGTGGTGGTTAGGAATTGAGGACCTTCCAAGATTATTTTTCAGAGTCTGTAATCTACTGATTGGACAAAAATATTCATTCTTTCTTTCCAATAAGTGTAGTTCTTTCCATTAAAGAGAGGAGGTCTGTTGCTTGACTACCCTTTAGAGTGTAGGTCACCAGGTTTGAGCCACTGTTTTCTGCCATCGGGATCTTTTCTCCAAATTGCAAAGCTTGTTCTCTTTAAGACCAAGCTCTGATATCAATTGATGGTTATCAGTGGCTAAGAGAAGGGGGTTAAATCTTAGCCCCTTTTGCTGAGTAAATCTTGCTGCCCTTTTAAAACGCTTAAAGAGATATTTCTGCTTTTTGTCTCGTCACTGGTCAAGAGACTTTTTCTTTTTGTCTCGTAACCAATGTAGAGATATTTTTCAATTTTGCCTCCTTCAAACAGAATCAAAATTTGATTAGAGTAGAAAGAGAAAATCACACCCAAAAGTATCCTGGTTCAGCTGCTAAGTGCAGTGCAGCCTACATCCAGTCTCCATCATAACAATGATGGAATTTCACTATAATCCAACAGATTACAGACACTAATTCTCCTTAGGAACTACCCTTCCTATCCAGAACAAGTCCAGAATCTATCCCCAATCCTAAACTTGACTTGGTCACCTACTAAGTTTTCAACTACTAAGTGCTAACCCAACTTGCAAGGGGATTCCCACAGAATCATGATACACAACACAGATGTACAAATAAACTCTAGGACATCTATGGCTTTTTTTTTAATTTTGTATACTCTGCCTTTTTTTGCTCTATGATTTTTTCATACAAACCTCACTGTTTTCCTTTTTCTATGATACTCAAGACAGACAAAACTAAACAGAAAATTACAACATGATACACATTGAAGGAGAAGAACTTCTGTTAGCTTGGGTAGCTATGAGAATTCTGTGCTTTCACTCTTTTCTCCTTACTTCAAGCCTTGGCTGTTTACCTTATTATAGAAGGGGAAGCCTCCAAGGTTGAAACCGGTCCAACTGAGCTAAACTTCTTCTTCTTCAAACAAAACCGGTTTCGCCAGAGAGAGAAGAGAGAGAACCAAATGTAAAAACCAACATGCAATTACCTCAGCTTCATCCCTTCTCACCACCTTCATCAATTCGGGACTTCCATCTTAACTTGCTCCCCAAGAAGGATTCCTGACCTTGATGAGTCCTTGATGCTTAATGGTGCACGAAATTGTGATCTCAATGGCGCCAACAACTTGGTACGCACAATTGTAATATCACTCTTTTTCACAACTTCGCACAACTAACCAGCAAGTGCACTGGGTCGTCCAAGTAATAAACCTTACATGAGTAAGGGTCGATCCCACGGAGATTGTTGGTATGAAGCAAGCTATGGTCATCTTGTAAATCTCAGTCAGACGGATTCTAATGTTTATAATGGTTTTCGAATATAAAGATAAATAAAGCATAAAATAAAGATAGAAATACTTATGTAATTCATTGGTGGAAATTTCAGATAAGCGCAGGAAGATACTGTGTTCCTTCTGATCTTTGCTTTCTTACTGCTTTCATCCAATCATTCTTACTCCTTTCCATGGCAAGCTGCATGTTGGGTTTCACCGTTGTCAAAGGCTACCTCCCATCCTTTCAGTAAAAATGGTCCAAATGTGTTGTCATAGCATGGCTAATCATCTGTCGGTTCTCGATCATGTCGGAATAGGATCCATTGACCCTTTTGCGTCTGTCACTACGCCCAACACTCGCGAGTTTGAAGCTCGTCACAGTCATCCCATCCCAGATCCTACTCGGAATACCACAGATAAGGTTTAGACTTTTCGGATCTCAAGAATGCTGCCAATGGATTCTAGCTTATACCATGAAGACTCTGATCTCACGGAATGGGAGGCTCGGTTGTCAGGCGGGGCAACCATGCATCGTGCGTCAGGAATCCAAGAGATACACACTCTAGCTTTCGCAGGTAGAACGGAAGTGTTTGTCAGGCACGCGTTCATAAGTGAGAATGGTGATGAGTGTCACGGATCATCACATTCATCAGGTTGAATTGCGAATGAATATCTTAGAATATGAAAAAGCGTGAATTGAATAGAAGAACAATAGTAATTGCATTAATACTCAAGGAACAGCAGAGCTCCACACCCTTAATCTATGGTGTGTAGAAACTCCACCGTTGAAAATACATAAGAATAAGGTCCAGGCATGGCCAAATGGCCAGCCTCCAAAACGTGATCAAAGGATCAAAAGATAATCCAAAGATGTCTAATACAATAGTAAAAAGTTCTATTTATACTAAACTAGTTACTAGGGTTTACCGAAATAAGTCTGAGTGCAGAAATCCACTTCAGGGGCCCACTTTGGTGTGTGCTTGGGCTGAGCTTGAGCTTTACATGTGCAGAGGCTTCTCTTGGGGTTAAACACCAAGTTGTAACGTGTTTTTGGCGTTTAACTCTTTTTTGTGACGTGTTTCTGGCGTTTTACTCCAGAATGCAACATGGAGCTTGTGTTGAACGCCAGTTTGCGTCGTCTAAACTCGAATAAAGTATGGACTATTATATATTTCTGGAAATCCCTGGATGTCTACTTTCCAACGCAATTAAGACCGCACCATTTGGAGTTCTATAGCTCCCGAAAATCCATTTTGAGTGCAGGGAGGTCAGAATCCAACAGCATCTGTAGTCCTTTTTCAACCTCCTATCAGATTCTTGCTCAGGTCCCTCAATTTCAGCCAGAAAATACCTGAAATCATAGAAAAATACACAAACTCATAGTAAAGTCTAGAAATGTGAATTTTGCATAAAAACTAATAAAAACATCACTAAAAGTAGCTAGATCCTACTAAAAACTACCTAAAAATAATGCCAAAAAGCGTATAAATTATCCAGTATTACCACCGGATACATAAATGCCACAGACATATGACTGGGTGAACCTTTTCAAATTGTGACTCAGCTTTGCTAAAGTCCCCAGTTAGAGGTGTCTAGAGCTCTTAAGCACACTCTTTTTGCTTTGGATCACGACTTTAACCACTCAGTCTCAAGCTTTTCACTTGGACCTGCATGCCACAAGCACATGGTTAGGGACAACTTGATTTAGCCGCTTAGGCCTGGATTTTATTTCCTTGGGCCCTCCTATCTATTGGCCCTCCTATCCATTGATGCTCAAAGCCTTGGATCCTTTTTACCCTTGCCTTTTGGTTTTAAGGGCTATTGGCTTTTTCTGCTTGCTTTTTCTTTTTCTTTCTTTCTTCTTTTTTTTTCCGCAAGCTTTGTTATTCACTGCTTTTTCTTGCTTTAGGAATCAATTTTATGATTTTTCAGATCATCAATAACAATTCTCTTTTTCATCATTCTTTCAAGAGCCAACAATTTTAACATTCATAAACAACAAGAAAAAATATGCACTGTTCAAGCATTCATTCAGAAAACAAAAAGTATTGTCACCAGAAACTCATGTACTTCTTGTTCTTTTGTATTAAAAACATTTTTCATTTAAGAAAGGTGAAGGATTCATGGAATTATTCATAGCCTTAAGACATAGTTACTAAATACTAATGATCATGTAATAAAGACACAAACATAGACAAACATGAAGCTCAAAAATTGAAAAACAGAGAGATAAGAACAAGGAAGTTAAGGAATGAGTCCACCTTAGTGAGGGTGGCGCCTTCTTCTTGAAGGACCAATGGTGTTCTTGAGCTCCTCTATGTCTCTTCCTTGCCTTTGTTGCTCCTCCCTCATAACTCTTTGATCTTCTCTAATCTCATTGAGAATGATGGAGTGTTCTTGATGTTCCACCCTTAATTGGTTCATGTCATGACTCAATCCTTCTAGAGAACTGTTGAGTTATTCCCAAAAGTTGTTTGGAGGAAAATGCATCCCTTGAGGCATCTCAGGGATTTCTTGATGATGAGCTTCCTCATGCGTCTCTTGAGATCTATGAATAGGCTCTCTTGTTTGCTCCATCCTCTTCTTAGTGATGGGCTTGTCCTCTTCAATGAGGATGTCTCCTTCTATGACAACTCCACCTAAGTTACATAGATGGCAAATAAGATGAGGAAAAGCTAGCCTTGCTAAGGTGGAGGGATTTTTGGCTACTTTGTAGAGTTTTAGAGGGATGACTTCATGAACTTCTACTTCATCTCTAATCATGATGCTATGGATCATGATGGCCTGATCCACAGTTACTTCGGATCGGTTGCTAGTGGGGATGATGGAGCGTTGGATGAACTCCAACCATCCTCTAGCCACAGGCTTAACGTCCAGTCTTCTCAATTGAACGGGCTTGCCTTTTGAGTCTATTTTCCATTGAGCTCCTTCCACACATATATCCATGAGGACTTGGTCCAACCTTTGATCAAAGTTGACCCTTCTAGTGTAGGGACGTGCGTCTTCTTGCATAATAGGCAAGTTGAACGCCAACCTTACGTCTTCCGGACTGAAATCTAAGCATTTTTCCCGAACCATTGTAAGCCAATTCTTTGGGTTTGGGTTCATGCTTTGATCATAGTTCCTAGTGATCCATGCGTTTGCATAGAACTCTTGAACCGTTAAGATTCTGACTGGTTGAATGGGATTGGAGAGAACTTCCCATCCTCTTCTTCTAATCTCTTGTCGGATCTCCAGATATTCGCCCTTTCTGAGCTTAAAAGGGACCTCAGGGATCACTTTTTTCTTGACCACAACTTCATAGAAGTGGTCTTGATGGGCTTTTGAGATGAATCTCTCCATCTCCCATGACTCAGAGGTGGAAGCAATTGCCTTCCCTTTCCTCTTTCTTGAGGTTTTTTTGGCCTTAGGTGCCATCAATGGTTATGGAAAAATAAAAAAGCTATGCTTTTACCACACCAAACTTAGAATATTGCTCGCCCTCGAGCAAAAGAAGAAAGAATAGAAGAAGAAGAAGAAAAAGATATGGAGGAGAGGGAGAGAGGTGTGGGTTTTGGCCAAGGGGGAGAAGAGAGGGTAGTGTTGTGTGAAAATGAAGAAGGATGGAGGGGTTTATATAGTGGAGGGAGAGGGGTAGGTGTTTGGTCATTTAGGGTGGGTTTGGGTGGGAAAGAGATTTTGAATTTGAAGGTAGGTGGGGTTTATGGGGAAGAGTTGATGGATGTGATTGGTGAAGGGGTAATGGGTAAGAGTGATTGAGGTGATTGGTGAAGGGTATAGTGTTATTGGATTGTGTGAAGAAGAGAGAAGTGGGGTAGGTGGGGATCTTGTGGGGTCCACAGATCCTGAGGTGATCCTGTGGGATCCACAGATCCTGAGGTGATCCTGTGCGGTTCACAGATCCTGAGGTGTCAAGGATTTCTCATCCCTGCACCTTTTAGGCGTGTAAAACGCCCTTTGTATGCAATCCTGCCGTTTAACACCAGAATGCAGCTTGTTTCTGGCGTTAAACGCCCAAATGTAGTCTGTTTCTAGCGTTTAACGTCAGTCTGATGCTTGTTTCTGGCGTTAAACGCCAGACAGATGCTTGTTTTTGGCGTTTAAATGCCAGACAGCTCTTCCTCCAGGGTGTGCTTTTTCTTCTACTGTTTTTGATTCTGTTTTTAATTTTTACAATTGTTTTGTGACTCCACATGATCATAAACCTAATAAAACATAAAAGAATAATAGAAATATAGATAAATAAAAATTGGGTTACCTCCCAATAAGCATTTCTTTAATGTCAATAGCTTGACAGTGAGCTCTCATGGAGCTTCACAGATGTTCAGAGCATGATGAGGGCCTCCCAACACCAAACTTAGAGTTTGAATATGGGGGCTTCTCAACACCAAACTTAGAGTTTGGTTGTGGCCTCCCAACACCAAACTTAGATTTTGATGTGGGGGCTTTGTTTGACTCTGTATTGAGAGAAGCTTTTTATGCTTCCTCTCCATGGATGCAGAGAAAGATCCTTGAGCTTTAAACACAAGGTAGTCCCCATTCAATTGAAGGACTAGCTCTCCTCTGTCAACATCAATCACAGCTCCTGCTGTGGTTAGGAAGGGTCTTCCAAGGATGATGCATTCATCCTCATCCTTCCCAGTGTCTAGGATTATGAAATCAGCAGGGATGTAAAGGCCTTTAACCTTCACTAACACGTCCTCTACCAATCCATAAGCCTATTTTATTGACTTATCTGCCATCTCTAATGAGATTTTTGCAGCTTGTACCTCAAAGATCCCTAGTTTCTCCATTACAGAGAGTGGCATAAGATTTATACCTGACCCCAGGTCACACAAAGCCTTCTCAAAGGTCATGGTGCCTATGGTACAGGGTATTAAGAATTTACCAGGATCTTGTTTCTTTTGAGGTAAAGTTTACTGAACCCATGTATTTAGTTCACTATGAGCAAGGGAGGTTCCTCTTCCCAAGTCTCATTACCAAACAACTTGGCATTCAGCTTCATGATGGCTCCTAGATATTGAGCAACTTGCTCTTCAGTTACATCTTCATCCTCTTCAGAGGAAGAATAGTTCTCAGAGCTCATGAATGGTAGAAGAAAGTTTAATGAAATCTCTATGGTCTCTATATGAGCCTCAGATTCTTTTAAGTCCTCAATAGGGAACTCCTTTCTGTCTGGAGGACGTCCCGTGAGGTCTTCCTCATTCAGATTCATGTCCTCCCCTTCCTCTTTGGATTCGTCCATTTTGATTATATCAATGGCCTTGCACTCTCTTTTTGGATTCTCTTTTGTATTGCTTGGGAGAGTACTAGGAGGAGTTTCAGTTATTTTCTTACTCAGCTGACCCACTTGTGCCTCTAAGTTTCTAATAGAAGACCTTGTTTCATTCATGAAACTTAAAGTAGCCTTAGATAGATTAGAGACTATGTTTGCTAAGCTAGAGGTGCTCTGCTCAGAATTCTCTGTCTGTTGCTGAGAAGATGATGGAAAAGGCTTGCTATTGCTAAACCTGTTTCTTCCACCATTATTAAAGCCTTGTTGAGGGTTTTGTTGATCCTTCCATGAGAAATTTGAATGATTTCTCCATGAGGGATTATAGGTGTTTCCATAGGGTTCACCTGATAAACCCATATTTTATGATATATTTTGTGCTGAATTTAAGTGAATTATTCAATCCTTCACCCACTTATTCATGTGAAATTACATGGTTTTACTTTCCCTTCCTTATTATGTGATGTATGTGAAAAACATGTTTCCTAGGCTTTAAAAATATTAATTTTAATTACCTTTTATTACCATTCGATGCCATGACTTGTGTGTTAAGTATTTTCAGACCTTCTAAGGCAGGAATGATTTAAAGGATGGAAAGGAGACATACAAAAATGGAAGGAAAGCGCAAAATGGAGTTTTTGAAGAAACTGGCAGCGACGCGAACGCATGGACGACGCGGTCGCATGCCAGCGCGAAATGGCAGTGACGCGACCGCGTGATTGACACGATCGCACACCATAAGCGAAACGCATATGATGCGGACGCATGACTAAAGCGACCGCATGACAAGGAAAACTCCAAATGATGCGACCGCGTGTCCCATACGGACGCCTAACAGAGGCTACGCACCAGAAATTACAAATCTCGTTCCCAGCAGTTTATGGGCTCTTTTTGGCCCAGATCCAAGCCCAGAGAACACAGACCAAGGGCTGTAAAGTGGAGGAATGAAGTGAACAATCGAGGAGCAAATTTCAGAAGCACTTTTCATAGTTTAGATGTAGTTTTTAGTGAGGGAGGTTCTCTCCTCTCTCTTAGGTATTAGGATTTTTAGAAATTAGGAATATTTTCATCTTCTTCAATTACAGGTTCAATGTTCCTTTTATTTGTTTTCTCAATTTAGTTTATGGATTTCTATGTTCAACACAACTTCTTTATTTGGCTATAACTGCCCATGTTACATTTGATATCTTTATCAATTCATGATTTTGAGGTATTTCAGTTTATTATTACTCTCTTTTATTTATGTTACTGTTGCTCCCAATCTGAAGACATTTTTATTCCAGTAGATTTACTTTTCTCCTTTTGGTCTTGGTTAAGAAATCAGTAACTCAGGAGTTATTAGACTCAACGTGATCGATAATCGCCATCTTTGCTAATTAGCTTGAACTTCTATAATCCCAATCTTTTTCTAGGAATTAACTAGGATTTGAAGGTCAAACTAATTAGTCACTTGACCTTCCCTTGCACTAGCAAAGGTTAACTAAGTGGAATTAAGATTCAATTTTCATCATCATTGATAAGGATAACTAGGATAGGACTTCCAATTTCTCATACCTTGCCAAAAGTTTATTTTACAGTTATTTATTTATTTTACCTGCCATTTAAATTACTTGTTCCTCATCTTTAAAACCCCGATTTACAATCTTCATAACCAATAATAAGAACATACCTCCCTACAATTTCTTGAGAAGACGACCCGAGGTTTAAATACTTCGGTTATCAATTTATTTAGGGGTTTGTTACTTGTGACAACCAAAACGTTTGTACGAAGGGATTTTCTGTTGGTTTCGAATCTATACTCACAACGCGACTATAGTTTTATAAAAATTTCTTACTAGCAAAAATCCTAACGTCAAAATGGCGTCGTTGCCAGGGAATTGCAAACGTGTGCCTTATTATTGGTTATTGTAAATATTTTTCTTTTACTTGTTCATTTGTTTTTGTTTTCCCTTTGTTATTTCTGATAACTACTATGAATTCTCACCCCTCTCGCTTTGAGTTTGGTTCTAATTTTGTTGCAAGGAATGGAAGCCATAACAAGACTATGCATCACGGTCTAAGCAATCAAAGATGGATGGAGCCAAGAGGATCTGATCACCCCTTTAGGCAACAACACCCTCCTAGATATCATGGACAGAGACCATTCTACAATGCATACCAAGCTGATAGATTTGGTGGACCGCTTTGTAACTACCAACAAGCCCCACCCTGTGCTCAGAGACCATCCTCTCGACATAACTTTGAACCACCACACTCAAAAGCTTCTTTTCACCATTCACTACCACATGATCCTTATCCACCCCAACGCCAATCCAATTACTCCCAAGAACCACCACTCCCCTATACACCATGTTCACATTCATTGAGCCAAGAATCACAGGTTTGCTTCGAAGAATCAGTAAACCAATTTAATACAACCCTTCATCAACTAGAGCAAGCAATAAATCAATTATCTTTCAGACGTTCAGACACTCAACAGACTCCCATGGCTTCATGTAGGGAATCTAATGAAGAACACAGCACGAAAAAGACACTAGAAGCTCTAGTGGACAGCATAGAGCATAACTTCGTACTAGAACAAGTAGAGGAAGCTGTCATTGCAGAAGAAGAAGATTTGGTTCAAGATTTAGGAGATGTTGAACCGCCACTTGAATCCAGAGTTGTGGAGAATTCCGTCAAGGATGTTACAATTGATGCTAAAGAGGATGTTGCGCAGCCCCCAATGCAGATATCTTATGAAGAACTGGACGGAATAACCCAAGATACAAGTTTCCTTGATGATGATGATCACAAGCCAAGTTCTCTTAGTAACGAACTTGCATCCGCAAATGAATTCTTTGAGATGGAAGAATCTTCCCCAAGTGAATACGAAGATGATGCAGAGGTTGATTTCTCTCAACCTCCTAATTATGACTCGAGTGACGAGGAAGATATCGAAGACTTTGATCATGACATGGTTGAAAAGGAAGAAATTTGCCAAGAAGTGGAGGAATTCACAGAAGATTACAAGGGAGCAGAACTTACAGAACCACTGGAAACACCTATCCCAAGGCCACTACCACCCAACACAAACTTCAAGTGGGTAAAATCCTTGACCTTTATCTTCAAATTTCCACTTGAATATGGTTTGCTTGAAACAGATGGCCAGCTTAGAGCTCTCTGCAGCTTTAAGAGTAAGAAGGAAATGGCTCGTACTCAAAGCTGGTTGGTGGACGAAATTGTGATCCATATTCTTTTGTACTTGTATGAAATCATTATTGTGGCACCAGTTGAATTCACAACTCCGTTCAACTAACCAGCAAGTGTACTGGGTCGTCCAAGTAATAAATCTTACATGAGTAAGGGTCGATCCCACAGAGATTGTTGGTATGAAGCAAGCTATGGTCACCTTGTGAATCTCAGTTAGGCAACTTAAATTGGTTTATGGGTTTTCGAAAATTAATAATAATTGGAAAATAAAAAGGAATAGAAATACTTATGCAAATCAATAGTGAGAATTTCAGATAGGTGTATGGAGATGCTGTGCTCCTCTTGAAACTCTACTTCACTACTCACTCTTCCTTCAATCTTTCTTACTCCTTTCCATGGCAAGCTGTATGTAGGGCATCACCATCATTG
>NC_029773.3:71643688-71643893 GCF_000817695.3 Arachis duranensis | reverse complement strand
CAGGATCCTACTCGAAATACCACAGACAAGGTTAGACTTTCTGGATCCTCATGAATGCCGCCATCTATCTAGCTTATACCATGAAGATTCTGTTGGGGAATCTAAGAGATATGCGCCCGGCCTAAGGTAGAATGGAAGTGGTTGTCAATCACGCGCGTTCATAAGTGAGAATGATGATGAGTGTCACGGATCATCACATTCATCT
>NC_029773.3:71641359-71643506 GCF_000817695.3 Arachis duranensis | reverse complement strand
AAAGGTTCAGGCATGGCCGAATGGCCAGCCCCCTGAGTGATCAAGAGACCGAATAATCAAAGGCTAAACAGTCAAGAGATTAAACTGTCAAAAAGATGTCTAATACAATAGTAACTTATCCTATTTATACTAGACTAGCTACTAGGGTTTACATGAGTAAGTAATTGATGCATAAATCCACTTCCGGAGCCCACTTGGTGTATGCTTGGGCTGAGCTTGATCTATCCACGAGCTGAGGCTTTTCTTGGAGTTGAGCTCCAAGTTATGATGTGTTTTGGGCGTTCAACTCCGGATCATGACGTTTTTCTGGCGTTTAACTCCAGACAGTAGCATGTACTTGGCGTTCAACGCCAAGTTACGTCGTCAATTTCCGAATAAAGTATGGAATATTATATATTGCTGGAAAGATCTGGATGTCTACTTTCCAACGCCGTTGAGAGCGCGCCATTTGGAGTTCTGTAGCTCCAGAAAATCCATTTCGAGTGCAGGAAGGTCAGATTCCAACAGCATCAGCAGTCCTTTTGTCAGCCTTTTTCAGAGTTTTGCTCAAGTCCCTCAATTTTAGCCAGAATTTACCTGAAATCACAGAAAAACACACAAACTCATAGTAAAGTCCAGAAATGTGAATTTAACATAGAAACTAATGAAAACATCCCTAAAAGTAGCTCAAACTTACTAAAAACTATCTAAAAACAATGCCAAAAAGCGTATAAATTATCCGCTCATCACTGGTGCACAAGGATCAATAAAGTTCCACGCTTCAACTCCAAGTGCACGGATTGGCATCATGATCAATCGAATGGATCTCGAAAAACGTTTGGTCACCATGGTGAGAATCTACTTTCTAAACCGCCTGACTGGAGAAATGCAGATCAAGATAAAAACGGGTGTACAGGTAGAATTTGGGATCCTGGAATCTATTCCAACAGTCATCACCCCGGGAGCCTGAGAATATGTTTGAAGCTGCTCAAAAGCTTTACGTACCTTGTTTGGGACCCCGAGGCTATTGGCATTCCAAGCATTGGTGGAGATTTCTGGATGAATTTAAACATAAGCCGCCATAACAGGAAGCTCATCCAATGTCCAACTTAAGGACTTTAACTAAAAGTGCTAGGTGGGAGACAACCCACCATGGTATGGTCGTTTCTTTCTCAATTTCTTTATTTTGTACTGTTTGATTTTTTTATGATTTCGTATTTTTTATTTAACATGGATGCTATTCATAACATTGCATTTAGCCTTGCATATCTGCATAAAAAAAAAGAAGGCATGTGACGCGACCGCATCGCTCGGGCGTTCGCGTCATTTGCAAAAAACACTCCCCACGCGTCTGCATCATTCACGCGGCCGCGTGACCTAGAGATCGGCGTAAAGATCCAACGTCCAGAAAGTTGGGCTGGAATCGTGCGGCTGTTGTGTGTTTTACACAACACGACCCATGCGGTCGCGTCTTTGATGCGGCCACATCACTTGCACAACACCAATCCCACGCGACAGCGTGAGCGACGCGATCGCATCGCATGGATTGCACACCACCTCAAAGGAGACAGTGAGTTGCACTAAACCGACGCTAGAATTATGCGTTTTGCACGATCTCTAGAGACGCAATCGCATGCTTCACGCGATCGCACCAACCCCATTCCACACCAGCCACGCGACCGCGTGCTCCACGTGATCGCGTGGATCGCAAATTATTAACCCCCTGTGACGCGAACCCTACCCATCGCGCGCCCCCCAACCCCTTTCTTCTTCCTCTTCCCTACAACCACCCCCCTCTCTCTGCCTTTTGCCGTCGCACCTCCGACGACCACCCAGACCCCACCGCAACGCCCCCTTCTCTCTTTTCCCTATCTTTCTTCTTCTCCCCTTCTCTCTTTTCCATCTCTTTCTTCTTCTCCCCTCCACCACTCTTAACCCCCCCTCCACGACCACCACGCCCACCGCACCGTCCTCAACCGCCGCGTCAGCCACCACCACCATCCACCAGCCATCTCTCTGCCCCACTTTCTTTCCCACGCCTACCAGGTTCCGCCGAACGCCATTCTTCTTTCAATTCCTAGTTAATTGCATATTTTTCTGTTTATGTTCATCATTAAGCTAGTTAGATATGCATGTTGTAGTGGATTCTAGGTGGTTAGGTAGCTAGA
>NC_029773.3:71625494-71641293 GCF_000817695.3 Arachis duranensis | reverse complement strand
TTTATCTATTCTGCAATTTATTCTGGCTATGATGTTGATCCTGTTCATATGTTGCTCTTAACTGTTACATGCTGCTGTTACACTGCTCTTTCTTATTCTTGCTATTTGTGCAACCTTATTTCCCTACATATGAACTATTCTTGTTATTTGTTTTCCGGGAACTTCCAATTTTAGCCGGAATGCTGTCCAATTTTCTGCAAATTACTTTTCCTTCTACATTCAAGTATTGGTTTTGGCAATTCTCATTTTTGAACTGCTCCACGCATCCCAAACCTATTCTTGAGTGCACGGGCCAGCATTCTAATTACTTTTGATCTCCTGGTTAATAAATTGATTTATTGATGGTTTGATTTTACTTTTTACTACTTCTATATCTATCTGAATCATCATCAATATCCTATTTTTTCTGCTTGAATATGAGTTGACTGTTGCTTCAAATTGTGAAATTCTTGTTACTTAGGAACCAATCATCATGCCACTTACTCTGACTTTCTTTTTACTAACTCACTGATTTTCGCCTTCTGACCCCTTTTTCAACTTTAACCACTCTTGACTTTCTAATTTTTGATTAACTCCTTCCACTTCTTAACTCATGGCATGATTATTATTGCTCCTAATCATCATGAATTCTATTTATATTACATTTTGGTTTGAAATTTACCATCTCCGCTTTTTAACTCCTAAGCAATCCAAAATGCACCATTATTCAACTCATTTCATACCCTACTGCTCCTTTGCCACTTTGTGCTTATCTTGTTATCTGCCTACTTGTTTTCCCATTTTTATTATATCCTAGATTTTTGTTTTCTTTCAGGATGTCTGAGCCACAAGGAAAGGGAAAAGGAAAGGCAACCACTGGCAAACGGAAATGAGGTGAATCCTCTATGTCTCTCCTGGAGCTTCTGCATGATGACTCCTGGCGGGAAAAATACTTTACCGCGCAAGAGAAGGCTGACATGCTCCTCCCTGCCAATGATCCAATTAAGTTTGCAAACTGATACTGTGAGCTGAAGTTTCCCGTGTTTGCTACCTCCAGAAATCTGTATCTGGAGCGGACCTTGAAAATTCCCGAAGAACTACAGCAGTACACCTCCGATCAGATCAAACAACGTGGCTGGTTCTTCTTGGAGAGAAACTTGACTGAGGTAAATGCTTCCTGTTAAGAGAGTTTTACTGCAATTATTTCAAGACTTTCCTGGATGCAGTGCACCTAAGAGGGAAACAGATACTAGTCACTGAAGAAGCTATTGAGGATATTTTGCACCTTCAGCCTAAGTCAGATCAGCCTGACGGTTACCAAAAGGCTGAAGAGGACATACGCTTTCTGAGATTTGACTGGGATGCTGTCAAGGAGAGGATAGCCCTTGACCCTACTGTCCCTTGGGTCATGGGTAAGAACATTACCATGCCTAAAGGAATCAAGCGGATATACTTGAATGATGAGGCTCGGCTCTGGCACCAAATCCTGAGTACCTTTATTATGCCGAGCACTCATGAGACAGAGCTGCCTACTGCTATGATCACCCTCCCCTGGTGTGTGATGGAGGGTAAGGACCTGTACATGCCACGATTCATCCGGCACTATATGGCCAGGGTCCATGTCCAAGGCACCCTCCCCTTCCCTTATCTGGTCACTCAGCTAGGCCGTCGAGCTGACATGCCTTGTGAGGATGCTGATGAGAGGCCACCTGCTGTGGAGTGTAGGAAGCTCATCCCTCACAGCAGAAACTTTCTGGCTTTAGGCTACAGACCTCCATTCCTTCCCGCTTCCGATGAGACAGCCACACCTTCAGCTGCCCCCTCTTCTTCCACTGCTGCACCTGCCCCACCCACTGCACCCCCACCTGCTCCTGAGCCCATCTACCATTTGGTGCATCGCCTCTTCGCTAGATTGGACTGTATGGAACGTCGCAACAAGCGACGCTATGAGCACCTTAAGTTGATGATCCGATCCAACGGCGACATCCTCTCTGAGTCTGACACCCCTTCTGACACATCTGAGGCAGAGGCGAGCGCTCATGAGCCTCAGCAGGAGGAGCCGCAGCAGCTTCAGGCCGCCAATACAGAGATTCCTATCCAGTCAGAGCCTCCCCTACAGCAGATAGATCCTCAGTCCACCACCGAGACACCAGCAGCCCATCCTTCCGGAGATGACACTCCTTCACACCCAGCTTGAGTGAGCATCGAGGACGATGCTATTATTTAAGTGTGGGGAGGTTGCCATCTCTGGTATATATTTATTTTGGTAAACCACTACAAACTCTCTTCTTATTTTGTCCATTTTCTGTATTTTTGCACATGTTTCTCTTTTTGCTTTTTTATTGTACTTTTTGCATTATGCACTTTGAGCTATATGTATACATCTTGGATATTTTAGCTTGATTTGCACCTTAGTTTACTAGTTATTTATTAAGTGGATTAATTAGTATATTTTATCTTTTTTAGCATATGATAGTTTAGCTTTGATTGAAAATAAAAAGGAAGTAAGCTAGAGACTTTAACAGAATCAATCCACACACCTTGTATATATAGCATTACATGTTAGTTAGTTAACAACATTTCATCAAGGAGGAACACTAAAAGTTTAAAGCCATCCAATATATATTACATTGAGAATAATGGGAACTCTTAATTTCTACTTGCATGACATACTTAAGTGATATATGATTTTGGAGTTAGAAAACACACAGCCTGTGAATTTTGAGCTTAATTGCATGGTTACATTTAAACCATAATATTTTATTCCTGTGTGTTCCGCCCTTCTTATTTATTCTGGTGTTCTTTACTTTGTTTTAATCTATATGTCCGATTATAGAATATAGATACATACCAAGAAAGTGATTGAGGCCATTGTTTGATTCTAGCTCACCATTCCCAAATTAGCCTACCTTCTACATCACCCTTGTTAGCCCCCTTGAGCCTTTAAATCTCCTCTTGTTTTATAACCATATTACTAGCCTTAAGCAGAAAAACAAAATAAAAATCCCAAGTTGAATCCTTGGTTAGTTTAAGATAGAAATTGTGTATTGTGTAAGTGTGGCAACCTTATGGGAACATGGATGATAGAAACAAAAGGGTAGAAAGTTAAAAAGAATTTAAAAAATATATTTTTTATTTTTACAAGTTTTGGGAAGCATGCTCATGTGAAGTCAAAATAATTTAATTACCATGTGTAACAAAAAAAATTATTTTTCAGTATTTGAATAAAGGGGATACAAAAAGAATTCCCCAAACGCAAAAAGTGACGCACATGGGATAAACATAAATAAAAAATTAAGATATGAGCATGTAATATAAAAGGTGGGAAAAATATGGGGAAAATATGGGAAAATAGGTAAAAAAGCTTTGCTTTACAAAATATGTATGTTAGGTGAGATCTTAGACTAATCAAGGATTCACTAAATTAGCTCACTTAGCCTTATACATATGCCCTTACCTTTACCTTGGCCCCATTACAACTTTAATTAAAGACCTCATGATTTTTGTATGCCTATATTCTGAGAAATTGTGATCTCAATGGCTCCAACAACTTGGTACGCACAATTGTAATATCACTATTTTTCACAACTTCGCACAACTAACCAGCAAGTGTACTGGGTCGTCCAAGTAATAAACCTTACGTGAGTAAGGGTCGATCCCACGGAGATTGTTGGTATGAAGTAAGCTATAGTCATCTTGTAAATCTCAGTCAGGCGGATTCTAATGGCTATAATGGTTTTCGAATATAAAGATAAATAAAGCATAAAATAAAGATAGAGATACTTATGTAATTCATTGGTGGGAATTTCAGATAAGCACATGAAGATACTGTGTTCCTTCTAAATCTCTGCTTTTCTACTGCTTTCATCCAATCATTCTTACTCCTTTCCATGGCAAGTTGCATGTTGGGTTTCACCGTTGTCAATGGCTACCTCCCGTCCTCTCAGTGAAAATGGTCCAAATGCGCTGTCACAGCATGGCTAATCATCTGTCGGTTCTCGATCATGTCGGAATAGGATCCATTGATCATTTTGCGTCTGTCACTACGCCCAACACTCGCGAGTTTGAAGCTCGTCACAGTCATCCCATCCCAGATCCTACTCGGAATACCACAAACAAGGTTTAGACTTTCCAGATCTCAAGAATGCTACCAATGGATTCTAGCTTATACCACGAAGACTCTGATCTCACGGAATGGGAGGCTCAATTGTCAGGCGAGGCAACCATGCATCGTGGGTCAGGAATCCAAGAGATACATACTCTAGCTTTCGCAGGTAGAACAGAAGTGTTTGTCAAGCACGCGTTCATAAGTGAGAATGGTGATGAGTGTCACGGATCATTACATTCATCAGGTTGAAGTGCGAATGAATATCTTAGAATAAGAATAAGCCTAAATTGAATAGAAGAATAATAGTAATTGCATTAATACTCAAGGAACAGCAGAGCTCCACACCCTTAATCTATGGTGTGTAGAAACTCCACCATTGAAAATACATAAGAATAAGGTCCAGGCATGGCCAAATGGCCAGCCTCCAAAACGTGATCAAAGGATCAAAAGATAATCCAAAGATGTCTAATACAATAGTCAAAAGTTCTATTTATACTAAACTAGTTACTAGGGTTTACAGAAATAAGTCTAAGTGCATAAATCTACTTTCGGAGCCCACTTTGGTGTGTTCTTGGGCTGAGCTTGAGCTTTACACGTGCAGAGGCTTCTCTTGGGGTTAAACGCCAAGTTGTAACGTATTTTTGGCGTTTAACTCTGGTTTGTGATGTGTTTCTGGCGTTTTACTCCAGAATGCAGCATGGAGCTGGCGTTGAACGCCAGTTTGTGTCGTCTAAACTCAAATAAAGTATGGACTATTATATATTGCTGGAAAGCCCTGGATGTCTACTTTCTAACGCAATTGAGAGCGCACCATTTGGAGTTCTATAGCTCCAGAAAATTCATTTCAAGTTCAGGGAGGTCAGAATCCAACAGCATCTGTAATCCTTTTTTAGCCTCCTATCAGATTTTTGCTCAAGTCCCTCAATTTCAACCAGAAAATACCTGAAATCACAGAAAAATATATAAACTCATAGTAAAGTCCAGAAATGTGAATTTTGCATAAAAACTAATAAAAACATCACTAAAAGTAGCTAGATCTTACTAAAAACTACCTAAAAACAATGCCAAAAAGCGTATAAATTATCCGCTCATCACTTGACAGCTCCATCTACTCTATCTTTTGTCTCTTCCTCCACGTAGCTACAGTAGCTACCTTCTGTGATGGTTGATCAAAAGTAGAGACGAGCCATACCCCAAGGGATATTCTTCTCTGACCGAGTTGGATCTTCTTCCATTTTCGTGTATGGAGAGGTTGAGACTTTCTCACCACTTCTTACCATAAGTGGCAAAGATCTCAACCACACCCTACTGTGGACCTTCTTTTTCCTAACGCCATCATCACAATGGCTTCTTGCTTGCAACTAGCTTCTTCTTCTTTCTTCTGATAGCTTGTTTTTGCTTCCATCTTTCCTGTGAAGTGACAACCGAATAGAGAAGAAAGAGAAGAGAGAGAATGCAAAAAAAGATTTCAAATGAATTAAAAAAGGGAATAAAAATGAATTAAGTTTACACTCCCCATGTTTGGTAGCGTGTAGCTCATTAAAGGCAATCAAATCAATTTTTACTTTCTCTTTTATGTTTTCAATGCTATTAATGCATGTTAATTGAATTTTGAAATCCATTCAATGAGTGAAAGTGGCATCCGTTGAAAACATGCAACCTTTGCTTTTCCCCTTTTTGTTTTTGGACCAAACTTTTGTCTTTGTAGCAAAGATTTTAAATGGGTTTGTTTCAACAATATACTTACCCAACTAACCAAGCATTGATCAGCTATAATAATTAAAACATTTTTGTATTAAGAGTGAATCTTAACTTCATATTAGGCTTGTTATTTTTTTTGGTCCAAAACAAAATCTACAAGCAACAAAATTATTAATTAACAAATATGAATTAAAATTTAAATTAATAATTTTATAATTAATTATTTTAATAATGTTTGATCATTATCATATTAATTTGGAGTTTTCTAAATTTATCAAATCCGACAAAAAATCGAACAGTATTCAACGCTTTTGTTTTTTACGGCGATTAAACCCTGTGAATGAAATCCAAAGGCTCTAATCATTCCAAAATTGTGAAGGAAATATTAGACTTTGATTTTGTGATATGAAAACGTGCTGAAGTGGCTTGAAGGTATTCAATTTTGATTTGTTTTCATTTTGAGATGATTGGTCTAAAGCGGATTTTAGATAAAAGCTTGTGGCTTGTGCTATTTAGGGGTGTTCGCGGATCGGATCGGATCGAATATAATCTAAAATTCGATCCGATCTGCACAATTTTTATCGGATCGGATCGAATATGATATCCGCGCCCTTTTAGTACCGGATCCAATCCGATCCAATCCGATCCGCAAATGTGCGGATCGGATCGGATATCGGATATATCCGCATAATTAAATCTTCTCTTTTTAATCATGTTTCTATATAAAAAATTCAATAAAAATATTTCTTTCACACTTTTAAACTTATTTATTCTTAAAATATTTTTAATCAAATTCTTTCTAAATAACAAAAATAAAATAATATAATATATGGATAATAATTACTAACTAAAATATACAAATAAGTAAATATAATACCAAACACATATATTTATTTATTTTTTAATTATTATTGTGCGGATCAGATCCACGGATCGGATACGCGGATGTAGAGCATATATCCGCGATCCGATCCGCAAAGGTGCGGATCGGATCCGATCTGGTCCTATCAATTTGCAGATCGAATCGTATTCGCAATTTTCAAATTGAATGCGGATATTTACCGCAGATCTGCGGATACGATCCCATCCATGAACACCCTAGTGCTACTTGCCTACTTTGTAAAGTTACTTGTTATTGTCAACTCTGACACATCTCGGCAAATTTGTTTTTCCAATATCAATCTGATATATAAGTATATAAATATAGCATTACTTAAAAATATATATAAAATCAAATAGTAGTTTTCCTTTAATTTCAACAGGACTAAAGTTGTAAAAAACACTAGTCGTTCATGTCTATGATTGTCCTTAGACCTTGTCCTTTGATCATGTAATCAAAGGCTTTATTGATTTCAGAAAGAGGAACTCTATGAGTTATAAACTTGCCCAGCTCCAATTTCTGCCAAAAAAAAAAGAGTGTATAACTCAATTTCTTTTTGTATAGTTTAAATTGAAATAAGAAATTGAGTTGATTGTACTTACGTTGTTCATGAACATATCAACTAGTGTTGGTAGGCCAGTCTTAGGCTTGTAGTTCCCAAAGGTTGTGCCTGTAATTGTCTTTTCATTAAGAAAATTGAAGGGATTAGTCTTGAAAACTGCATCACCACTAGGCACTCCAACAAGTACAGCAACACCCCATCCCTGCATATTTCAAATTTTTTAAGTTAATAAATTATAAATACACATAATTGAGGAGAAAATATAAAAAATGAGTACAAATGAGTATGTACTTGTGATAACAACCAAGTAATGCGAATGAATTCTTATGGTTATCGCTTGAAGTCGGCTTAAATAGACAGTTTATAACTTACAAAGGTTCAACCAAGGATAAAAATATTCCTATTTCAATTAATTAATTTCAACTTTATTTTTTGTGCAAATTAAATTAGAGTTTCATTCTTATTTCATTCTCAGTCTTTGTCTCCTACTTTACACTAAACACAATATTGAGACTTATTTTAGTCTCTATCTTTCCGTTTTTATCGCTCAATCTAAGTCTTTCGGTCTCTGTTTCAATATTGATAACTCCTTTATCAAAACCATCTGGTATGAATTCATCTAAATCATGTAACACTTACTTATTCCGTTACTAGATTAAACATCACGATTCTTTTCAAGTACCCTCATCAACCTAGAGCTCATCCAACCACTCATACTTATTTTGCTAAACTTCTAGTTACTCCTTCGTAACATCTAAATTCCACATTTTTATGAATAATAAAACATCATAAAAAATAACAAGATTATGTAAAAATATCAACATGATGTGATCTATCCCTTGAAAATCACATACATCATGGAGAGCTTCCATTGCAGACATTAAGGCATTAATGTTTCCAGTGCATTCTATGCACCTATCAACTCCACCATTTGTCATCTCTTTGAGGACCTATATAGATTGTAACAAAGGTTTTGGCAATTATGATATAATAATAATATTGTAAATGAGCTAATTGAAAAATATCTTAAAGATTTCTTTTTTATTTTTCGTTTTTTTTTTTACCTCATGAACTGGTCTTTCATGTTCTTCTGGATTTACGAAGTCTGTTAGTCCAAATTTCCTGGCTGGCATTGAGATGTGAAAGAAAAGAAAAAATGATTCAGGTCAGAAATTACTTGTGAAGTTTGTTGGGTTAGCAGCAATATGCGTGCTTACCATACTCAAGTTTGTTGGGATTCTTGTCAATTCCAATTATCCTGGATGCTCCAGCAATTTTTGCACCTTCGGCTGCCTAATCGTATAACCATAGGAGAATTATAAGAATTTTTATAATTCTAAATTGATTAAAAAATTTAGTATATATTTTTTTTGAAACATAAAAAGCCTTAAGAAATTGTAAAAATTTATTTATCTAAAAATTATAAGGATAGTTTGGCAATCTCAACCATTTTTCTCATTTGTCCTTAAACTTGAAGTAGATCTTTTTTTTAGCTTGAAATAAATAAAATCGTTATAGTATAATTTAAATAGATATTACAGCCAGTCCAACAGTTCCAAGCCCAAATATTGCTATTGAAGCCCCCTTCTTTGGTTTGGCAACATTGAGAATTGATCCTATCCCTGAAAAATTTAAAATTTTCTGTCTTAATTTTTGGACAAACAAAACAGTAAAATACTTCAGCTATTATTCAGAGATGTATTGGGTGAGTTTGTTTATTTTTTATCCTAGAAAAATGATTTCGCAACATATATATACATATATATGAGTTTAATAAAAAATTACAAAAAAATTATTACATATTTATAAAAACAAATCAATACAAAAGAAATTTTTGATAGAGAAAAAGGTAACCAAATATAATTAGTCTATAGAATAGTTATCGATCTAGTAACCAAATATTTTGACTCATGAATAATTAATTGGTCACCGTTAGTGACCAAATTTTGTTAGTCACTATATCGATAGCTATGGGCATATTTCTTCTAACAATAGTGTTAAGTGCATATCAAAATCAGTCATTAGTATAAAAATGAGTTAAACAACATATATATTTATACATAAATATATAATAATTAATTTTGATGTACATAGTATTTTTGTTCTTATAATGTGTGATACATTAAAATGGTTAAGAACCTGTTGAGATGCTACAACTGAGGAGACAAGCTTTGTCCAAAGGAAGTGTGGGATTGATCTTAACAACACTTCCTGAATGAACAACTGTGTATTGGCTAAAAGTGGATGTGCCAAGGAAGTGACTTATAGGTTCCTTGTCTTTTATAGTAGAGAACCTTGATTTTCCGTCACTTATCATACCCTCTCTTGTTGGGTTTATTCGCAACACCTCACACATGTTGCTATCTTCACACTTGCAGTTTGGGCATTCCCCACACTCTCCAGTGAATAGTGGAAGAACATGATCACCAGGCTTGAGATTTGATACACCATCACCTACACTCTCCACAACCCTGCTTAGTAATAGAAAATTAGTTAGTAATCCAGTTCAATGAGAGATCACTCGGGATTAAAATCATGTAAGAAATTCACACAAGATAATAATTCATACTCGATATAAGAGAAAAAATAAATTAATTAATCACATATAACTCTTTTCGTAAATTCTCTCGGACATTAGTAGTCATGTATATATATTGTCTCTTTTTATTATCTTAAGTTTTTTAAATGAGTGATTTCATGACATAGTATCATATCTCTATCTCTGAAAAATTTAGAGTTAGATTCTTGGTGAATAAAAAAAATGAAAAAAAAATAGCATAAGACAAATAAAAAAAAAAGACTTATATAAAAATCAAGAGAATTTGAAAGAGACTCTTATTTAAGAACAGAGAGAGTTAGAGATATAATTATATATGTTGCCTCTTTCTACCGGTTTAAATTTGGGGATGAATAGTTTTATGACAAATGTTTATTCACTGAAGTTAATTAATACACTTTTCCTCTTTTTCTTAATGAACTAAATTCTGAATTGAAAATTTTAAATTAAACATTTGTTTATCTTATATACACTATAATTGATTTTTTTTTCCCCACCTCATTATACACATCCTTCGCTATGTTGGTAGATGATGTGTGTGGTCAGGATTAGAAAGTCAATTAATTAGCATAGCTGCAACCTGGCACAATAGAATTGGTAATATGAAGTTCGTTATTGTCTGAAAATATAAGTTAATTATTATGTTAGCGAGGCTAGCTTAACTAACTTAGTGAGGCAAGTTAGTGTACTCATGTATATAAGCCAAGTTTGTATTACAAGCAAAGCATGACTCATGCATCATTCTAAATTGGAATTCATTTTCAGAAGCTAAAGGTGTGTTTGGTTTAGTTATTTTTTTGTTGACTTTAGAAAACAGTAATATTACGTTTTATGATGACAAACATATTTGGTTGAGTTAAAAAAATCCAAGTGTTATTTTTTTTATTTTTCATGGTATTTCTCAATTCAGTAAGTTAAGGACTAATTCGTCGTAGTACCGAACTTCATTTAAGGGTTTATTATTGGCCATGAGTTGCGGCATGCACAAGAAGGGATTCGACCTCTAATACTTATTTAAACGGACTAGTAAACTAACCACTAGATTAACCCAACTTGATTAACCCAAGTGTTATTTGATTAGTGATGTTTGTGTAGGCCATATAAAAAAAGTTGCACAGCCCAAAGGAAATAAAGCCAATTAGTTTTGGACAGAAAATTGGGTATTACAGCTACAGTTTGGACAAGGAAAGCAAGAAGCATTATACAGCATCACATATTCAGGCATAGCACAAAAGCAAGTAGAAATAGTGAGTTTATTTTTGACACCAAAGTTTGCAAATGAAAATATGATGGAGGGAAAGAATTAATTCTTGGAGCCAAAGAAATAGTTCAACGGTGCTGATTTGATCAGTACAACAAAAGACAAATAACCACCAACATAAAGAAGAAAAAGAAACAGCAAAAGACAGCAAAGACAACACAATTATGACCATAGTTATCAGAACCGAACCGGTAATTAACTCGGTGAGATTATTGGGTCACCGGGTCACTGGTTCAACCGTTGGGTCACAGGTTGAACCGGTTGACTCGGTTATAATTAAATAATTATATAAAATTTAATTTTTTTATACTAAAATTTTTTTATGCAAAATTAAATTATTTTAATATATCAATAATTTATTAATTAATTATATTAATCAAATATATGTTGAAAAAGAGTTAATATTAATAAATATTATATAATTATCAATAACAAAAATATGGTATGATTAATAAAATTATTTTTATTTATCTTTTTAATTTAAAGAATATTTAACAACATTTAATATTTTTAATAATTATGTAAAATTAAAAAATAATTAATTTAAGTGAGTAAATATAAAATAAAAAATTAATTAAATTAAATATAAAATTAATCATTAGAATAAAAAGACAAAAGTGTAAGGAGATTTTAAATTTTACATGAATAAAAGAGTTAATAAGATAAAGTTATTAATTAGGATATGTCTAATAAGTTATAATATATTTATAAAAAGGCATCAAAAAAACCAAAAAAGCATGGTAGCCTGGTGGTTACAAATTCCTTTATTTTCCAAGGAGTGCCTGGTTCGAATCTTGCAGGTGATGCAGTGTCAAAATTTTTTAAAATTCACGTGCCCGGTCTGACCGGTCCGGTTTCAATGTGCGGTTCACTCCGGTTTTCACCGAGGCTAGCTAGGCGAAGGACTGAGTCTAACATAATCGTAAAAAAGCTTTTTGACTGGAACTTCCTACGTTTTCAGGCCCCTTTACTTTTTTTTTAAATAAAGCGCTAGTGCCCCTATCCTATAGAGTAAGGCTCTTCTGCTATCAATGAAACCGAAAGAAACACAAAAACCCAGTGTGTTTTGTATAGATCGAGACTTGTAGCTGGATTATTTAAGGGTCCGGTTCACCAGTTTTCGAGGCTAGCTAGGCGAAGGACTGAGTCTAACATAATCGTAAAAAAGCTTTTTGACTGGAACTTCCTACGTTTTCAGGCCCCTTTACTTTTTTTTTTAAATAAAGCGCTAGTGCCCCTATCCTATAGAGTAAGGCTCTTCTGCTATCAATGAAACCGAAAGAAACACAAAAACCCAGTGTGTTTTGTATAGATCGAGACTTGTAGCTGGATTATTTAAGGGTCCGGTTCACCAGTTTTCCGATCGAACCGACCGATCTAGTCCGGTTTGATAACTATGATTATGACCTCTATCACTGCCACCTTGTGTCCACGTCATATTTGCATCTTCACTACCTCTGCTGTTGCATTCATTTTTCTAAAGGAGAAAGACAACTACGACCCTGTCTTTAGAGTGTAGAAATTGTCACTGTGGATAGCTTCAAATTTTGGAAATATAAAAGGAGCATTTAGCGAAGACTTAAAAGGCAAAAAGTAAGGGCATCGTTTTCTAAATTTTCATAAGATTTTTGCTACATTCATCTTTTCTTTCATTTTATTCATTGTTTTTTTTAGTTTATCTTTTTTTGTTTTCAATAAAAAAAATGTGAGATATTAATAAAAGTCATTAAAAAAAATCAAAGAGAATTTAATTTAAAAAAAAATCATTGAATATGTCAAATTCTTTTGATGTATTTCTATTTTATGTTATGAATATGAGAAACTTCTCTTGCTAAATCGAAAAAGTATTTAATTAGTGTTGTAGTCTAGGCGACACAGAACTTAACCAAAAGAAGCTTGGTTTGAAAGGTGAGTGTTTCTTGATAGAATTAGAAATAATTCTAAAAAATTGATGTTTGTAATTTCTGAAAATTATAGTAAAAAATATATATGGTGGAGAGTAAATATAAATCACATTATATTAAATGGCTGAACCAAGATATATAATGGTACAAATTTCTCTTTTTTGCTATGTCTTTTATACTATCATTATGAGAAAAAATAAATTATCTCCTACATAATTATGTTAACAGACACTACAATAACTAAGTTTTAAATCTATTTTGGTGACTACATTAAAAGGATGAAAAAGTAACCTAAATTCAACTTCTTCTTTAGACTATTGATAATTTTTATTTTTAGTTTTTATTTTATGTGAAAATAAAAAATAAAACTTAATATATGTTTGGTTATATTTTTTGAAAACGAATTAAGAAAATATTTTTTAAAATAATAAAAATTTTTGAAAATGTTAAAATGTTTTCAATATTTTTCTAAGAGAATTTTGAAAATAGATTGAGAGTGAAGAATAAAAATACAGATGCATATTTGTAATATGGGAGCCACTCAAATAAAGACATCTAAAATGTCTTTTTTTAAAGATATTTTTAATAATTAAATTTAATACATATAATCAATTAAATATGTGTTATTTTTGTCAAAATTAGGCCAAACAAATAAATTTGATAGAAAAATGGTGAATTAAATTTATTTTTCTATCATAGGATTAGGATTTAGAATTTTTAAAATTAATATATATATATATATATAATAAGAGTATTTTAATCATTTTCTATAATAAGGATATTGTAGTCATTTTTTATAAAAAAAATAATATTAATTTAAATTAGTTTAAGATTTGATTCACCATTTTTTCAGTCAAATTGATTTGTCTGGCCTAATTTTGATAAAAATAACATAATTTAATCGAGATATGTCTAAAACGGAGTTAAACCCCAAATAGTCCATGAGATTGGCGTTTTGCACTAAAATCGTCCCTGAGATTCCAATTGCTCCAATTACGTCCTTGAGATTGAAAAAAATGCACCATATTAGTCCATGACCTATTTTCCATTAACGACGTGATGACATGGCATGATGACGTGGACTGTAAGTGACACGTGTCACTTCATGATTTGGCCACGTGTAATGGTATGATAATGTGGTGACCAGTGACACATGGCATGCTGACGTAGATGGTTGTGCCACGTGTCACAATGTTATTTCGCCGCGTGTTCGGTTGTGCCACGTGTCGCAGCAGTATTTGTCCACGTGTCATCCATTTTTTCATCGTTGTATATGCACCAAATTAGTCCCTCACTTTGCATTACGTGACTCATTTTAGTCCCTGAAATTGAATGTCGTGCACCAAACTAGTCCATTCACCAATTTTTTTCTCATTTTTTCTATAAATTCAAAATTCTCAATTTTTTGAATGTATTAATTTCAATTCTATTTTTTCACATGTTCTTCAAATAAAAGTGTTTTTATAAAAAAAAATTTCTCTTGCGAATACCCTAATCGCCGACTTGGAGTTGACGTGAAGGCTTTTCAAACACCTTCACTACCATCTTCGACCTTTCAGTACTTTTATAAAATATTTTTTTTCTTGCAGATACCTCTAATAGCCGCCGTCTTGGAGTTGACGTGAAGGCATTTCAAGTTCCCTCATTACCATCTCCGACCTCTTTCGTCTAGACTGTAGAGGTCAAAGATGGTAGTGAGGGTGCTTGAAATTCCTTCAATCTAACTCATTTATACATAACGAAAATGTGTATTTCATAAGAAAAAAATGTTTATTTTAATTATTAATTTCTTGTTAAAAACACATATTTTTTTATGAAAAAAATGTGTCTAATCAATCATATAATTATTTTTTTATAATAACATACTTATATATTACAAAATTTATCAATGTTAAATTATTAAAAAAATTATATAATTAAAAAAATCTTAAAAAATTTTATAAAAGCATTTGTATTTAAATGATATATGAAAAAATAGAATTGAAATTAGTGTATCCAAGATATTAAAATTTTAAATTTAAAAAAATGAGAAAAATCGGTGAAGTGACTAGTTTGGTGCACGACATTCAATTTCAGGGACTAAAATGAGTCACTTAGTGCAAAGTGAGGGACTAATTTGGTGCATATACAACGATGGCATAATAGATGACACGTGGACGAATACTGTTGTGACACGTGGCACAACCGGACACGTGGCCAAATAACATTGTGACGCGTGGCACAACCATCCACGTCAGCATGTCACGTGTCACTGGTCACCACATCATCATACTATTACACGTGGTCAAATCATGAAGTGACAGTCTCACTTACAGTTCACGTCATCATGCCATGTCATCATGTCATTAATGAAAAATAGGTCAGGGACTAATATGGTGCATTTTTTTCAATCTCATGGACGTAATTGGTGCAATTGGAATCTTAGGGACGATTTTAGTGCAAAACGCTAATCTTAGGGACCATTTTGAGGTTTAACTCATCTAAAACGAGCTCAACAATTATGTGCTTATTGAATGAGTCACACTTATATAGGCCATTAGATTTTATTAGATGAAAATCAAAGGCTAATATAAAAGAAGAGTATAGATAGATTCCAATAAATATAAAACATCCTAGTACATAAATAAATACTTTAAATGACAATTCTTTAATACACAATACTTTAAACAGCAACAGAATCTTTTATTCTTAAATATATAAATATAAAATATATGAGTATTTTTTATTTAATAAAATTAATTATTATGCAAAACTTTTTTATAATATCAAAAAATTATATTAAAATAATATTTTAAACATTAACATAAAATATAAAATCATTAAAATTTATTTTATAATACTTGATAA
>NC_029773.3:71621519-71624124 GCF_000817695.3 Arachis duranensis | reverse complement strand
TAATATATTTAATAAACTTAGTTAGTTAATAAATTTTAAATATAATAATCTAATTATTTGTCAAGTAATATAAAATAAAATTTTAATTATTTTATATTTTTATGTTAGTTATAGTTTACAATATTATTTTAATATAATTATTTAATATTATAAAAAATGTGCATAATAATTAATTTTAATAAATAAAAAATATTCATATATTTTATATTTAATTATTTAAGAATAAAAGATTTTGTTGTCGTTTAAAGTATTGTGTATTAAAGTATTGCCATTTAAAACATTTATTTATGTATTAGGATATTCTATATTTATTAGAGTCTATCAATGCTCTTCTTTTATATTAGCCTTTGATTTTCATCTAATAAGATCTAATGGCCTATATAAGTGTGACTCATTCAATAAGCACATAATTGTTGAGCTCGTTTTAGACATATCCATTTAATCGATTATATGTATTAAATTTTAATTACTAAAAAACATCTTTAAAAAAAGATGTTTTAAACGTCTTTATTCAGGGACGGAGCTAAATAAAAGATTAGAGAGATGCCAAAAATATTTATATAATAAAATAAGACTAAAATAAAATTTTGAGAAGGGACTAAACTGAAATTTACATATAATTTATATGTAAAATATTAAAATTAGAAAGAGTCATTGTCGTCTTTTGCTACAATATAACTCCGCCCTTATCTTTATCTGAATGGTTCCCTTATAATAATAATGAAACCAGTTTTTATGATTTATTTGTGTGTATATAAAGAAACACAAGAGATACGATTCTTTTTCTTTGTTCTTCCTCCTTGATAACAAATGAGTAAAGACTCAAGAGTAAATCAGAATGGGAATTGAGATGCTACTCAAGAAAATCAAAACTCAAAAGGCACAAATTTAAGAAATTACTACAGAATAAATGTCGCCAAATTATAGACATGGACATTATGTAGACAAATTATTGCATTTTTTGATATCTTGTGAAGATTATTATATACCAAACTAGGTGCAAACTACAAAATATATCAATAAATATGGAGTAATATTTATAAAAAGTTAATTTATTTTGTAATTAGAAAAGTCATTTTAGTTAGATTTATTTAAAGATATTTTTATATTTAACTTACATATTTTAAAAAATAATTATTTAAAACAATCGAAAATTTGAAAATAAAAACATTTTTTTAAAATCAAACACACTCTAAAATTTTATTCTTGCAAATCTTTCATTTCTCAATCTTTTCTCTGCTCTAAAATCAAATATTTAACATAGTGCGGTATGTATAAAGTAGAGCTGAAAAATGGACCGAAATCTATTAGACCGGCTTGCATATATCACTAACAAAAATAGGTATGACGGAAAATGTGAAACCGTCAAATTTAAAAATTTCGCACTAACTCACACCGCTTAATCCGTAGACTTTGGTGAACTTGAGACTTGAGAGCAAACTTCCACGGTGGGTGGCAAAGTGGGTAGCCTATCCAGCCAAGTCCTCTTCAAAAAGAGAAATTCTCTACATACAAACATTTTTTTATACAAGTCTTTACAAGTGTATCTCCTTCTTCTTCTTCCTGTACGTTCTTCTTCCTCTTCCTCTTTTTCTTCTTTTCTTTCGTTTCTTTCCTTCTCTTTCTCCTTCTTCAACAGTTACTGCACGTTTTCACTACATCTTCTTCTTCTTCTTGCTGCATGTTCTTCTTCCTCTTCCTCTTCTTCTTCTTCTTTTCTTTCGTTTCTTGCCTTTTCTTTCTCCTTCTTCAACCGTTACTGCACATTTTCACTGCACCTTCTTCTTCTTCTTGCTGCATGTTCTTCTTCCTCTTCCTCTTCTTCTTCTTCTTTTCTTTCGTTTCTTGCCTTCTCTTTCTCCTTCTTCATTTACGTGCTTTTCTCTCTGTTTTCTTTCTTCATTATTCTCGATTTCCATTGTTTTTTGACATCAAGCTCTGAAATCGTTTTTGAAGAAGAAGAAGCAGTAGAAGATGAGGAGGAGAAAGAGAAAGAGTTCTGAATTATGCATAAGGTGTACTTCAACGAATTTTGGGTGTATTTCTTAAATCCTTTGGATGTAGTTTTGTAATCCTTTGGGTGTATTTATGTAATCCTTTGGGTGTATTTCTATAATCGTTTGGGTGAATTCCTGTAACCGTTTGGGTGTATTTCTGTAATCCTTTGGATGTATTTCTGTAATCGTTTGGGTGTATTTCTGAAGTTCCATTATCTTCAAATTTGGCAAGAAACTTGTTTTCATGGAGGAAGAAAAAGAAGAGTCATTTATAATGCATGATGAGTAGCGCGCTTTGGAAACAGGAAGTGGTTGAATAACGTGCGTTTATTTACTCTTGAAGGTGGGAGTGTAATACGTATTTTTTATTGGGCTTGTGCCAACTTGTAAGACTTATAAGCCAAAAAGACTTGTATGTGTAGCAAACCTCCTTCAAAAAATGGCGGTCCCCCCACCAAGTTAATAGTGGGTTTAAAATGTTATAACCTGTCTTAGCATTATTGTAGGATAGGAACTAGTCCACTTAACTCTTTTTTTAAAAATAAAAATAATTAAAAAATAATAATTAAAAATAAATACAAATAAAAAAATAATTAAGTTATAATACA
>NC_029773.3:71547391-71621405 GCF_000817695.3 Arachis duranensis | reverse complement strand
GAGGAGCTACCCGCCTGTCCCACCAAAATCTGCGGATTTAGTAGTGCAAATTTGACTATTTTTTTTTATTTAACAAATTCTAAATACTAGTTTAGTTAGATTTTACCACTAAAAAGATATCTTATTGTCTTTATTATTTTATTTACAGATTTTGTCTATATAAAGTTAAGCAAATGTATCACAGTTGGGTGTTTTATGAATCAACAAATGTTCTGATTTCTGAATAATTGAATGAGTATCGGAAAGTTTCCTTTATTTTCTTTGAGTGGTAAACTGGTAATAAGTTTGAGAAAAAAAATATAATAATATCATTTATGTAAGTAATTTGGGTTAATTAGTTATAAGATTTAAACTTACATTATTTATAAAATTATAAATTAGAAATATTTTATTTCAAATGATTTATCATCACTATTTTTTTATATTTTTAAATGACCTTTTTTTTTCTAATTCAATATGTATTCATGGTGGGGAAGCATTAATGGCACCAGGAGCCATCAAATTGATTACAACTTACCCAGATGCTTCGTGTCCTAATATGCGTGGAAATATTGGTGGTACGCTCTGATCACATTCATTCACAGCAGAAATTGTTAGTTATACGTACGTTAGAAATCACGTCCAAAAAAAAGGGAGAAGAATAAAATGTTAACATTTATTTATTATTTGACAATAATTGCATTTAAAACATATATAAATGAGCAGGCAACATAATCGGTAGAAAAAGACAGAAAGCGTTTTAGGCAAAATATAGAGATTGTTTGGTTGAGTTTTTTAGAAAAAATTTTTTTTTGATTTTTTGGTTGAATTTTTTAGAAAAGATTTTTTTTTGAGTTATTTTTTTTTTAAAAGATTTTATAGAAAAGTTAAAGTAATTTTATGTTTGGATATTTCATAAAAAATCTTTTTATTTATTAATTATGTTTGGATATAATAATATAAAAGTACTTTTTTATTCATTTATTACATGAAAAATATTTTTTTAAGAAAAAAATATTTTTTAAAAAAATGTAAATTATAATTTTTTAAAAAAGATATTTTTTTGATTTTTCTAGTACTTTTACTTTACTACTCGAAATTTGTCAAATACACTAAAAAATAAAAAAAGATTTTTTCTATTAAAAAAGATTTTTTTTATTAAAATAATAACACCCAAACAAATACATTGACAAGTTAGATCTATGTTAGAGAAATTAAACTTGCGATTAGCATTATATTTCAGGTGACCGTACTAATTACTAAATTAAAGTTGAGATGTTAAAATTACATATATATCTAATTATCTATAATTATCTATGCATAAATCTCTTTTGACTGAAAGTCTATAAAAAGATGCATATTGTTAGGGAATATATATGAATTTTTTATTTAAATAAATAAAATAAATATAATATTTACAGATATAGACACACTAATAAAAAATTATATATTTTTTATTTATTACTTATTTATTTATCTCACTGACATAAAAAAACAAGATGGTTATAAATATTTCGTTTGAATTTCCAATGAAATAACAAAATATTTTATGCATAGTTTATTTGTTCATGAGATACATAACTATTTTATTTATATTGTCAACGAGATAAAATTATATTTTTCAGCATAATTTGAATTATGTTTAATTTTTATTTACAATCTAATCTAATTTTATTTAAAGGAAATTATAAGTTTTATTATATTAATCTAAATTTATTTTTTAATTTTATTCAATTAAATTATTATAATTTGTACGGATTTTTTTTTCACAAATTTAAACTATTTTTTAGAAGAGGTTTCAATAGACATGAGTTACGCGTGCTAGTAGTAAGCGGAAAAATTGCAATGTGTGACTATCAAGCTGCAATGCATTATTTGAGGAAGTTAATTTTCAACTACATAATTTATTTCATTTTAAATTTTGTTAATTTCTACGAATGGTTATGATTGATTGCGTGAATTCAATCTACATTTTAAATTTGATTACTATTTTATGAATTCATGTTGATTTAAATTAAACAATTTAAATTAATCCAAACCATATTGTAAAATACCATATTATTCTATTAGCAGTTTAAATAATATAATTATAAATATATTTTATTTGTACTATCAACGAGATATTATTTAAAAAAAATATATAATCTTATTAATTATCTCGTAACGAACTAAATACATGCAAACTTAAATTTTTTGTTATTTATCTTACAAAATAAATAATAAAAAAATGTAATTTTTTATGAGTGCCTCTAAATTCATAACTTTTACAATTATTTTATTTATTTGAAACAAAAATCCGAAATATATTAACAACCAAATATTTAGCATATGTCAGAGGAAAAAAAAAACAAGTATTGACGGTATGAATCAAATTACTTTTGGGTGGATTAGACTACTAGTTTCATGAAGATTTAAAGAAAGCTTAGCATATATGAATTGAATGTTCTAGAAATTAAATACTAACCTTAGATTCCCAGAAATATAAATCAGTGTGGCAAAGTGATGAATATTTGATGTTAATCCTTACTTCTTTGGCTTGTGGTGGAGCAACCTCCACATCTTCAATCACCAATGGCTTCCCTGCTTCCCATGCAACTGCAGCTGCATATTCATTCATATATATAGAGAAAAAAATATTTTGTTATAATGAAGGGCAACAATAATAATAATAAGTTTCAGAAAAAAAAATTATTTTTTATCATACCTTTGCAAGGAATGACCTTGCCTGCAGTGGAAGAAAAGTTAGAGGCTAATAATAAAGAAGAAGAAGATGAAAGAATCATTTTTGAATTATGAATAATATTGTTGCTGTTTGATGATGAACGCAGGTACTGAAATAATAAACTTCGTTGCTTCTGAAGACTATGCATTTTCTTTTACAAGCTATTTAAAATTAAAGGTGCCTACTTAGCTGATCATATGCTTCCTTTTCTCTTCTTCTCCTTACCTATATTTATATATAACCACCTAACCAAAGAAAAGGGAAAAGCGTAAAACACAACATCATAAAGAAACTTTTAAGTGTAAGTTGGATTTAAGAAATTTTAATTCATTATTAATTTTTTTATGAAAATATATTATTTTCATGTTTGGTTGAAGTTTCAAAATTTGACTTTTAGGATTTATTTTCAAATGTAATTTTTGTCTAAAATATATGTTAAATTTTATTCTCATAAAAACTAAGATGTAAAATTACTATTATATTCCTCATTTATTATGTATCGTATCAAATAGCTCATTATTATTCTTCTACCGATATATATTGAGGTTACTTTAAAAATTAAAATTCTGTTCCCAAAAATATATATAATAAACAAACATATCTTATTATTATTTATCCTTATTAAAAACAATTTCAAACCACTTGTAACACTAAACAGATAAGTAATTTCCGAATATAATATATATTATCAAAAATATAATTTCTGGAAATGTATTATTTATTTTAGTTTGAAAATGCAGTTCCCGGAATGTTATTTGTGAAACAGCTAATCTAGACACTTTCTTAATTAATAACTTTTAAGGGATACTTCATACTAGGCCGGTGTGTTCATCATGATTTGATTTCTAAAAATTCATGACACATTTCTTTAAACCTTAGGATAAGCTTTGTAAAATTCTTAGAAGGGACTCTCTTATAATCCTTCTTAGTACTCTTTCTTCGTTTTATGTACTATTTTAGAACCAAAAAAAAAATGTCCACCAATATATTTTAATCAATTTGTATATTGTTTTTACTTAATTTTCAAATAATTTGTGATATATAATATATGTTTGACCTTACAAGTATACATGAATTTACTGAATTATATTTTTTATCTTTATCATATCATATTTTTTATAAATTTGTTATATTTATCCTTTTCTAATAAAATCATTTAAAAAATTTAATTATTTTAACTATTTTAAATTTTATAATCAATTTAGTATAAATAGATAATATTATTCTCTATATCATACACAATAAAAATTCTTACAACAAGAACTTAGTTGTTATATTAATAGGAACCTAAAATAATCACATCATCATAAAGAGAGAATAATTGATATCACCCTCACTGTTTAATTAGCATATGCAGACGTTGAAGAACAAATTCAAGTTTTGGGAGTATGATAATAAGTAACTCACAAGGAAGGGGCACTAATTAACTTGGTACGGCATATCATATAGTTATAGTTATAGTAGCTAGTCAGAATTGGATGTGTGGTAGGTTTATAAATTAAGGTGAATGCTATGGTGTCTAACATTTGTACCTAAGTTACTAAAAGAAGTAAATAAATTATATTTAATAAATTTTATATAATTTGTTTTTTATTTTAAATATTTTATTTTTTACTTTAAAAAAAAAGTTAGACAATTTAGACACCATAACAAAGACACCATAAAACTCACTATATTTAAATCCTTTAGAAAAAAGACAAGATTGAATAATGATGATAATATGGATTTCATTTAAGTTCAGCTGCGCTATAAATTTTGCATGCTAATATTGCCTCACGGACAGGCTAGGGGTTGCATGAAGACAGAAGACCCATGTTGACAGCTAATGAAGATCGCCAGAGAGGGGTCGCATAATAAATACGACAATACGTGAGGAACAAATCTGAGTTAGTCGAATAATTAGTTTATTTAATTGTTTAAATAAATCAAGAATTTAATTTTATTTTAATTTATATATGTAGTAATTTATTAATCAACAATAAATTTTTAAATAAAGTTTAAATTCGCGACGGATTAATTATTGACCTGTCGAACCGAAAGATACTATAAAAACAAAAAAATACATCACAATTCACAAGTTCACAACTAACACATCTCAAAAAGCAAATCACCATATTTAGATGATACCTGTTCGTTGACCAATTCCAATTTCTGACTTAGGAATAAATAATAAATTTAAAAGATAAACGGTTAAAACTGTTTTTAATTTTTAAAAATATTATTGATAAAAATATTTTTTATTTTTGTTAATAACAAAAATATTTTTAAACTATTTTAAAATATAACAAAATTACACAATATTAAATATATATTTTTAAAAATGTTTTAGAGAAGATTTTTATATCATTTTTTTGCAAACATAATAAAGAATAAAACATTTTTATTTTTAAAATTTAATAATTTTATGCAAATTAGAATTTTTTGTATTTTTTTTATCAAAGATTTTCTAAAGGAAGGAAGTTAGTGTAACGGCCTGGCTCAGGCTACTTACGGGTCGACCCGACCCACTGAATACCCGACCCGAGCGGTCGGTCATATGCAGCTCACCACTCGACCCGGACACGCGTCCCTGACAGCTCTCCACTGCAGCTATAAGGAAGCTTCGAGGAAGGTGGGCCTGTCCTTGTAGGGCCCACCTCTGACACAGTATAAATGGGGAAGGACCTGCCCTTCCCCCAAGGTACGTCACACTTTCCCACCTAACCATTTTCCCGCCTGCACATTAGCTGACTAGAGCGTCGGAGTGTCTTTGCAGGTGGCACCCCCTCACTCTCCTTCCACAACAAGTGCTCGGCTACTCGGCAAACCTGACTCTAGCACGACCGTGGTCGAGGCGTTCTCACTCCCTCCAATTATCGCCCGATTTGTCCGGAAAACCAACAACCGAACATTGGCGCCGGCTGTGGGGACCGCCTAAATGGAAGTCGCGCTGGGTCCCGGAGACCAAGCCCGAGCAGCCGGAGCGGAGGGGGCAGCCTCCGTCGCCTCGCTAAGGGGGCGGCGGAGGTCCCCCCGACAACACACAGAACAGCACACGAGAGCACGACCCTTCGGGGGAACAGGCGGCGACAGCGCCATAATAATGCAGGAGCTACGCCACAGGGTCCAGAACTTGGAGCGACAGTTGGCTGACCGGGAGCGGGACGAACGAGCTACCGATCCCAGCTACACCCCGTCTCCCGAAAGCGAGGAGGAAGACTCTCACCGAAGCCGCCCGCGGCGTACATCCGCATCCCGAACGGAAGCGGAGAGCACGCGGGAGGAGTCTCCTATCCCGAGAAGACGAAATGACACGATCATCTACTCCCGGGACAGGCTAACCCGCCGAGCGGCAAGAGGTCGCGAAGACGGGGAGAGGAGATCCGAGAGAACACGACAACCTGTGATAATGGGCGTCACCCCATTCCACCGATCTATCCTCGAGGTCCGGTTGCCGAAACACTTCGACAAACCAACGGACATGAGGTACGACGGAACTCAAGACCCTCTAGAACACCTCACGGCCTTTGAGGCTAGGATGAACCTGGAGGGAGTGGGGGACGAGGTAAGATGCCGTGCCTTCCCATTCCACCGATCTATCCTCGAAGTCCGGTTGCCGAAACACTTCGACAAACCAACGGACATGAGGTACGACGGAACTCAAGACCCTCTAGAACACCTCACGGCCTTTGAGGCCAGGATGAATCTGGAGGGAGTGGGGGACGAGGTAAGATGCCGTGCCTTCCCGGTAACCTTAGCGGGACCCGCGATCAGGTGGTTTAACGGCCTCCC
Source organism: Arachis duranensis (assembly GCF_000817695.3). NCBI lineage: Eukaryota > Viridiplantae > Streptophyta > Magnoliopsida > Fabales > Fabaceae > Arachis > Arachis duranensis. The sequence continues at coordinate 71,614,933 of NC_029773.3, read as the reverse complement.
GCAGGGATCCATCTACAGTTTCTCGGACATCAGCCGCGCATTCCTGGCCCAATTTACAACACGGATAGCGAAGGCAAAGCACCCGATCAACCTTCTAGGGGTAACCCAGAGACAAGGAGAACCGACCAGGAGGTACCTAGACCGGTTCAACGATGAATGCTTGGAAATCGATGGCCTAACCGATTCGGTGGCCAGTCTTTGCCTGACGAACGGCCTCCTCAACGAGAACTTCCGAAAACATCTTACCACGAAACCGGTTTGGACAATGCATGAGATCCAGACGGTAGCCAAAGAGTACATAAATGACGAGGAAGTCAGCCGAGTTGTGGCTGCCAACAAACGGCAGTCCAGCTACAATCAAACCCGGCAACAGGACAACGGGGAAAGGCCAAAGGAACGAACCAGGGAAGAGGCGCCAAGCAAGGCACCAAGGACATTCCCCCGAGTCGGGAAATTCACCAACTACACTCCACTCACTCTTCCCATCGTGGAAGTTTACCAACAAATAGCCGAGAAAGGAATCCTGCCGAAGCCCCGACCACTCAAGGACCGCACTGGAGGGAACAAAAACCTTTATTGCGATTACCACAAAGGTTACGGCCACCTAACGCAGGATTGTTTTGACCTAAAAGATGCGCTGGAACAAGCGATAAGGGAAGGTAAACTAGCAGCGTTCTCCCACCTAATCAGGGAGCCAAGGAGGCGCTACCGCGACCAAGACGAAGAAGGCAAAACCCGTTCGGCAAAGCGGCGACAAGAGCCAGAAGGCGGAGATCACGGCCTCACTGTGATAAACGTAGTGACGGCCAAAAACGCCGCACCAAGATCCAGATCCGCACACAAGAAAGACGCAAAGATATTGTCGATCTCCTCCTCGTCGACGCGAAACTCTAAAAAGCCTCCATTCATTTCTTTCGGCCCAGAAGACCAATGGTTTGACGACGCCCCGGAAAATCCACCCATGGTCATAACGGCCCGAGTGGGGACCGGTCTCGTCAAACGTATCCTTGTTGACACGAGAGCGGACTCGAACATCATGTTCCGCAACGTATTCGACGCACTGGGATTAAGGGATGCCGATCTGACGACTCACCAACATGGGGTCATCGGATTGGGCGACCATTTCATCAAACCAGACGGAATAATATCCCTGCGAATCTCAGTAGGACAATCCCAGGGCAGGAGATCGGTGATGGCCGAGTTCGTGATCCTCCGAGACTCCACCGCCTATAATATTATTCTGGGAAGGAAGACTATCAATGATTTCGAGGCCATAATCAACACAAAGCTGCTAGTCATGAAGTTCGTTACCGATGACGGATCTATAGGATCCATAAGAGGAGACCTTGAGACGGCGGTCGCTTGTGACAATGCCAGCCTCTCCCTAAGAAAGAAGTCCAAGGAGGCGTCCGGTGTGTTCCTAGCCGACCTAGATGCCAGAGTAGACGACAAACCCAGACCGGAACCAGAAGGGGATCTGGAGAAGTTCAGGATCGGCGAGGAAGAGGAAAGATTCACGTTCGTTAACAACAACCTCCCGCATGAGTTGAAGGAGCCCTTGGTCGAAATGATAAGAGCCAATAGGGACTTGTTTGCCTGGACGCCAGCCGACATGCCAGGCATAGACCCAAAAATCATCTCGCATCATTTAGCCGTCAAGGCGGAAGCACGTCCAGTAGTCCAAGGAATTCGTTAAGAAGTGTGTCAAGTGCCAAGAAAACGCCAACTTCCATCGTGCACCAGCCTCTGAGCTCAGCTTGCTAACGTCCTCTCGACCGTTCTCGCAATGGGGAGTCGACCTCTTAGGACCTTTTCCCGTCGGCCCGGGGCAAGTCAAGTACCTCATAGTCGCTATCGACTACTACACAAAATGGATAGAGGCCGAACCACTGGCCAGCATATCCTCCTCCAATTGCAGGAAATTCATGTGGAGACAAGTCATAACACGATTTGGTATCCCAGAAGTCGTCATCTCGGACAATGGGACACAATTCACCGATAAAAAGTTCATAGAATTCCTCACCGGCCTGGGCATAAAGCAGAAATTCTCCTCGGTGGAACACCCACAGACAAACGGGCAGGTCGAGTCCGCAAATAAGATCATACTGCTAGGGCTCAAGAAGCGGCTGAATAACAAGAAAGGCGCTTGGGCCGACGAGCTAGCCTCGGTCCTCTGGTCCTACCGAACAACCGAGCAATCCTCCACTAAAGAGACACCCTTTCGACTAACCTACGGGTCAGACGCAGTGATACCCGTAGAGATCGGGGAGCCGAGACCACGATTACTCCTGAAGGGAGTAGAGGAAACTGTCGAGAAAGACCTGATAGAAGAAACCAGGGAAATGGCCCATCTAGCTGAAGCGGCGCTAAAACAAAGAATGGCCTTACGCTACAATGCCAAAGCGCTCAAAAGAAAGTTCGAGGAAAACGACCTCGTCTTGAGGCGTAATGACATCGGCCCATCCGCCCCGGGAGAAGGCAAACTAGCAGCGAACTGGGAAGGACCATACCGAATCAAAGAGGTAATCGGGAGAGGAGCATACAAGCTAGAAAGACTCAACGGCAAGGAAGTCCCGAGGACATGGAATGCATATAACTTAAGAAGGTTTTATTCCTAAGCCATTTATTTTGTAATAGCACTTCAATGTCTTTGTTACAATGATTGAACCTGCCCAATTGCCACATGCTATATTTGCCTATGTTATCTCATTATTTCTAACTTTTTGAGCGACCACTATGAAAGCAAGGATACGCGGCCTCGAGACTGATCACCCCGGGAGCCCCTCAGGTCAAAAACACGATAAACGACCATAACAAGAACGCACGCCATAAACGGCCAACGCGAGTAAACGGAAACGCAAAGTAAATCAACAGCAAAGTAAAACAAGAATTAAACGTACGGGCAAACGATCCCATAAACCCACTAACGGGCACCAAAAGTCGTAGAACAATGGTTCAACAAAAAAAAATTCGATATTACAAACACTATTTCTTCGGCATATCAACAATCTTCCCATCCTTGATGGTCTTGAAAATACCAATTGCCGACACGTCGAAGTCCGGAGAAACAATCTTCACTTGAGCCTTGAGGGCATCTTCAGTCACAAAAATTGCATTCTTGCCCAGCTCCTTAACCTCCTTGTGCTTCCGCTTGAACAACTCAGCCTCCTCCCGAGCAGCCTTGGCGGACGCCGCCGCTTCGTCTCGCTCTTTCTCTAGAGCGGACACCCGACTTTGCGCGGCACTCAATTGGCTCTTCAAGGTCATCTCCTGCTCCGTTAGACGAGATACAGAGGCGTCGGCAGTCTTCAATTTCTCCTCTGCCGAAGCAGTCTTTTTCTCGGCAGCATCAAGCTTATTCCCCGCTTCAACCAACTGATCCTAAAGCGTTTTAACTTGGTTTTTGTACTTGTTGTTGGCATCAACGGCAGATTCAAGCTTCCGACGAAGCGAGGCCATACCAGAAAGTTCAAACTCAGCCTTTTGGGCTATGGCCGCGCCACGAAGGAGGGTGCGGTACATCCACCGAGCCTGCCCCGAGAGGTCGGTGCCATGGAAATGATCCTCTGTGCCCGGAAGCAGCTGGGCGTCTATGAACGTCCCAGCGTCAAAATTCCTTTCCATGACAGTCAAAACCCCTCGGGACTAGACTGGGACCTCTGTCTCTTGGGAATGGGGATGACGGACAGCTCTTCCTCCTCCTCCCGACGAGAGGAAGACGAGTGCCCAGGAATAGGAATTTCTGGAGGAATCGGGGTTGCGGAAGTCGGGGTGGCGGCTTTTGCGGACGCGTCGACATCGGGAGGAGGCACTTCTGGAGGAACCGTCGCCTGCTGTCCTCCAGTCTCCTCACCCTCGTCATCCTGAAGAAAGGTTTGATACAAGTTATCCATGCCGGTCACTTCGGCAGAAAGCCCCACTACAGAACAAATTGAAAAATGAACAAGTTAATGGAAGCAGCAATGGAAAATTTAAACAAGCGACTACATGACAAGAGAAACTCACGGATATAATCTCGGGCGGCCTCCCGGTTACCCATGAGGAGATGGGGATTCACATTGTTTCTCCCAAGAACCGCCCACAAAATGTCGGCTATCCGCCGATCCACAGTCGACATCCCTTTATAAGTAACCTTGATAAAAGGATTAGACCCCACCCAGAAACTCCAATACGTCGGGATGAGGCGCTCCTTTTCCAAAGACAACCAAAAAGGGTGACGACCCTTGACTGGGTGGACCTTAAAATACTTGTCCTTGAACCCGTGGTAGGAGTCCTCGAACAAACCAAAGATCCTCCGGCCCTGGGCAGACCGGAAGGACATGAACCCTTTCTTGTGTTTCCCCTCATTCGAAGGGTTAGTTAGATTAAAGAAAAAGAGGAAGAGGTCGACAGAGATCGGTAGCTCTAAGTACTCGCACACCATCTCGAAGCAGCGGATGGATGCCCAGCTGTTCGGATGTAATTGAGATGGTGCCACCGAAATTCGGTTTAGGAGGCTCATCTGAAAGGGGGAAAAGGGGATGCGGACCCCAACCTGAGTGAACATGGCCTTGTAAAACCAGATCCAATCGGCAACCCGGGGGGCATTGAAATTAATCTCATAAAGCCGCTCGTGAGGGGCGGGGACATAAACATCATAGTTCGCCTCCTCGTCGGTACCCCCACAGAGATATTCGGCCTGGCGAAATTCCGTAAGCTCCTCCTCACCCATCTGATTGGGAGAGTTCCTGAGGTCGGAAACCACCCACGCATACGGGTCATAACCCGCGGCGGAGCTAGAAGCTCGGCTAACGACACGAGGCATACCTACAGCGGGGGCACCGCGCGGTTAGTCCGCGAGGTCGGAATCCAGGAAAAACCCAAAGAAACCCCACGTGCCGTGACCACAAGGGGGACCAAACAAAACCGAGACCAGAACAAAGACACAAACCCCCCATGACACACCACAGTCAACAAAAAGAAAGTGCATCCATGAAAATGCGTCCATGAACAACAAGAAAAGAGCAAGCACAGGAAAAATGATCATAACAAACATGCAAACAACCATTAAAGCGAAAGGAAAGAAGTAGTTACCTGGATGAATCGAGAAAATTCAAATAAGGACGAAGCACACTGGAGCAATGAAAAGAACTTCTAAGTGATGAGATCGTAGGACGAAGGAATAGGCAATATGATCAGAAAAGCAAGCAGAAGAAGAACAAAACGTAAAACTGTTTAAAACCGCTTCAGTGGAAGCACGAAAGGCCTGGGGGCAGAACAGTCTTTGCACGCATGGGTTTTTTCGACCCTTAATGAGCATTTAATGCCCCTCGCGAGAAACGAGGCGACAAAAGAACGCCCCGAATTACGAACGGGCACGCATGCGAGCGGCGCGTCCCTCATACGAACGATCGACCTCGCGACAACAGAGAACTCGCCTCCAACGACCCATACAGTCGGTTAACGGCGCGTGGGGGCACTGTAACGGCCTGGCCCAGGCCACTTACGGGTCGACCCGACCCACTGAATACCCGACCCGAGCGGTCGGTCATATGCAGCTCACCACTCGACCTGGACACGCGTCCCTGACAGCTCTCTACTGCAGCTATAAGGAAGCTTCGAGGAAGGTGGGCCTATCCTTGTAGGGCCCACCTCTGACACAGTATAAATGGGGAAGGACCTGCCCTTCCCCCAAGGTACGTCACACTCTCCCACTAACCATTTTTCCGCCTGCACATTAGCTGACTAGAGCGTCGGAGTGTCTTTGCAGGTGGCACCCCCTCACTCTCCTTCCACAACAAGTGCTCGGCTACTCGGCAAACCCGACTCTAGCACGACCGTGGTCGAGGCGTTCTCACTCCCTCCAATTATCGCCCGATTTGTCCGGAAAACCAACAACCGAACAGTTAGTAAAATGCTAAAGTGAAAAATTAATCACTCTTAAATTAAGATAGTAGAACATACATCTTATAAAAGTTACAAAATCAATAGTAATTAATTCTTCAATTTATTACTTTATCAACTTTCTCACTTTAGAGGATCTAAATTCTTTTTTTTCAATAACCAAGAATACTGTTAAAATTACAAAAAAATCTAAAGATTGAATTTTAGTCCATTTTTTTAATCTACTTTTAAATAATTTTTTAAATATTTCTACAAATTTTTATATCAAATACATTAGCGATTTGCTAAATATAAAAATTTTGTGTCAATAATAAAAGAATAATATTCTTTTTAGTTGTTTGTTTTTGCCAAGTTTTATAATATTTAAGAATATTTTTGTTGTTATACAAAATAAAGATATTTTTGTTAGTGTTTTCTAAAATCAATGACTATTTTAATATTTACCCAATGGTAAATTTTTGGATTGAGATAATAAGATGATTAAATTATATCATAAGTGAAATCTTGAGCATAACCAACTTGTAGATGCATGAAACCACGAACAAGAATCTAACGAATGAACTAAGTTAAATTGTTGGCTCTTATGTCTTAACGATCGCTTTGTAAAGCCGGGATTGTCCACATAAACTTTTTTATACTTATGGTTCAATTAATAAGTTTTTAAACTACAAATTTATCATATAAACTAATCTTACGTTTATTATTATTATTATTATTATTTACACATTGATCACTTTTAAATAATATCATAATATAAATTAAAAAAGTGTGGATTAATTAATACTAAGTAATATCCTAAATCAATCTTTAATAAATTTTTAATTAAACATTTTAATTAGTTTCAACAAATTTTAAGTTAACTACTAATTTTACTCTCGCATTATCAAAACACTCAAAAATAACATCTATTTTTGTTAACAACAAAATACTCTCTAATTTTTTTAAAATGCTAGAAAAGTGTCTAACGATTTTTAGCAAATCGATGGTAATTTGATATCTAGTGATCTGGGAGCGAAACCTATTCCTCTGTGCGAGTACCAATTTTTTAAAAGTGCATCAAAGCGTCTTCGATTAAACAAATGTATTGATAAAATGCGGTTAGGAAATTAAAGTTTTGAAAACTAAATAAATAGACAGGTTTGCATGAAGATTAAAAGAAAAAAGCAATAACAATACCTTCAATTAAATCAAAGAACTGTAACAGAAGGAATAAAAACGCAGAAAGATAAATTAGATGAGGAACATAAAGAACACTTCGTGAATAAAATTAATTGAATGGTTAAGTTTACAGAAAAAACTAAATTGAAAGAAGAAGGTGGAAGGAACCCTACAGATCAGAAAGTGTAACTCGATTGCAATCTCAGGAATTCGCTGGGATGTGAGAATGTTTAGAGTGTTTTTCTGAGTAAAAGTTCCAACCCTTATTCCCTAACACTACTTCACAATATTTATAGGCTATCTTACATAACGGTTAATTAAATTAAAATTAATTACAATTAAATAAGAAATTATGAATTTGAAATACAATCACTCTTGCTAACTGTTCCCGCTGCGTGATTGTAGATATTCCCCATGTTTTTCTTGCGTAATGAAAGCCACTAACCTTCCCACTTCTATTCAACCAGCTCTTCGAAGGCTTTACTCGATTTCTCAAATCGAATCCCTTATTCGATTTAACCCCATTCGATCGACAAAATGATCGAAACTCAAATCGACGCTGACTACTCTAAAACTTATACTTATGCACGTGTCTTCTCGAGAAATTATACTTGATCCATATCGTCCTGACAAATATCTTCAATCGAAAATATTTTTGATCAACAAATTGTCCCTTGGATTAATATGATTGCTTTCGATATCATTATCGAAGAGTAAAGCATTTAATCCAAAAACGCCAGTTCCCAAATCAACAATAATTACCATTAAAACTCCCATTACGATTGATCCACTCGACACGTCTCCCGAGACTTGCGCTTCCTCTTCCTACCACTTCATCTTTTTCACGAAGTTACCTCTATTTGCATTCCTTTTGTCAGTAACGTCTACAGTAACACTTTTAAATTTCACTCTTCCTTCTTTATCTGAATCTCTTGAACTCATCATTCTCTGAACTTTAGTATATGTTGAACTTCTAAGTTTGCCAACAATAAAAGAGTTTTAAGTATTTTTCATTGATCGAGTTAATCACCTTTTCTGACTCGATATCTTTAATTTGATAGGCATTCTCAAAATATGTCCCTATTATTCGAAAAGGGCCTTCCCAACTATGGGACCATTTACCCAAAAATCTCGATTTCTTTTCCATCGGTAAAATAACTTTCAAAATCAATTCACCTATCTTGAAAGATTTTTCTTTAATTCGACGATTATAACTTCGAACAGCACTTTCTTTCTGTCTCAAGTGCCAAGATTCGCTCTGAATCTAACTCATTTAACTCGTCAAACATTGCATTCCAATAATCATCGACTGGTAAATCATTTTGTTTCGATACTCTTAAAGTATTCAAATTAATTTCCAATGGTAATATGGCATCATGGCCATATACCAATTTATGAGGTGAAGTTCCTGTCGAACCTCTTGGTGAGTTTCGATAGGCCCACAATATTTGGCTCAAAGTCTCATGCCATGTTCAAGGCTTACTCCCGATATGCTTTTTAATCAAGCCTATCAATATCTTATTCGCTGCTTCTACTTGCCCATTAGCCTGTACATAATAAGGAGTCGAAGTAACCATACTAATGTTTCTTGAAGCCACAAAATTTTTAATTCGCTGGCCAGTGAACATAGTTCCTTGATCAGTGCTTAACGTTTGAGGAATTCCAAATCGATGGATAATATTTTTCTCAATAAAGTCAATTATCTCACTTTGACCAACCTCTACTAACGGAATAGCCTCAACCCATTTTGTGAAATAATCAATAGCCACCAAAATAAATTTGTGTTGTTTCGATGAAGGAGGATGAATCAAACCAATTATATCCAAAGCCCAACCTCTAAATGGCCATGACTTTATTATCGAATGTAATTTGGCTGCTGGAATTTGTTGTATCGAACCATGTTTCTGACATTCTTGACATGCCTTTACATAATCAATACAATCTTTTATCATAGATGGCCAATATACATGATTACGATATAACACCTATCTCATTTTCTTTCCTGCCTGATGAGCACCACAGATTCCATTATGAACTTCACCCAAAGCAATATTCTGATCTTCTCGACTCAAACATCTCATCAACCTTCAATCGATCCATTTTTTATATAATTCATCGGCCAATAAAATAAACTTTATTGCTCGTAATTTTATTTTCCTATCGACTACGGTATTGGGATCTTTTAAATACTGAGCAATAGTTTTTCTCCAATCAGAATCCTCCCATTCATCCATACACAACACTTCTCTTTCATTCGCTGGTACTAAAATTTGATGGATACTAGATAACTTCTTAATAGTTTCTGGACCAATACGATACCTCGAAGCAATTTGAGCCAACTCATTGGCAATTTCATTATGAATTCTAGGGATATGCACCAAAGAAACCTTCTGAAAAGACGTTAACAACTCCCAAGCAGTTACTAAATATTTTTATAACATCTCATTATTACATCTAAATTCCTTTGACAACTGCTTTAAAACTAACTGTGAATCCCCTAGAATTTGAACTTCTAAAACTCCCTTGTCGATTAAAATTCCGAAACCTAAAATTAAAGCCTCATATTCAGCGACATTATTAGAGCAAGGATACTTTAATTCGAACAAGAACTCTGACAGGATATCCTCCGGTGAGATAATGAGAATTCCAACCCATGTACCATCTTTGTGCTCAGATCCATCAAAATACAATTTCCAATAGTTAACCTCAACATCAACTATATTTGCCCCCTGGTCATTTAGATCTTTCGAATTGTCTACAAGAAAATCTGCAATGACCTATCCCTTAACAGCCTTGGCTGGGACATACTGTAAATCAAATTCTGTTAATGCTAACATCCACTTCCCCAAACGTCCCTTTAACATAGGAAAACTGAGCATGTACTTAACAAGATCGGTCTGTGCTATAATCTTCACCGATTTAGCCACCATATAACACTTTAATTTCATATAAGCATGATATAGTGATAAACACAATTTTTCGATTGGGGAATACCTTATTTCGATATCAGTAAGAACTCGACTAAGGTAGTAAACTGCCCTCTCATGCCCATCTTCATCATCTTGGGCTAACATACACCCTATAGTATTTTTAGATGCAGTAATGTACAATTTTAAAGGTTCAAATGGACGAACACTTGTCATAATTGGGGCTTTAGACAAATATGTTTTGATTGAATCGAACGCTAACTGATGTTCTGTGGTCCATTCGAATTTCGAACCACTCTTTAATTTTACTAAAGGTGCAAACACCCTAGTTCGATCTAAAAGATTCGAAATGAACCTTCGAAGATAATTTACCTTACCCAAAAACGATTGTACTTCTTTCTTCAATTTGGGTGCGGATAAAGCTAATATTGCATTTGCTTTTTTTTTATCAATAGCTATCCTCTTTTTATGAACAACAAAGCCTAAGAAGTTTCCAATCGATACCCCGAAAGTACATTTCAAAGGATTCATTTTTAATCCTTTTTTCTCATAGTCAGAAATGCCTTTCGTAAGTGGTCTATATGTTGACTCACAGAAATTAATTTGACCATCACGTCATCGATATATACTTCCATAAATTTCTAATAAATTCATGAAAAATAGCATTCATTACTTGTTGATAAGTAGCCCCAGTATTTTTCAAACCAAAAGGCATAACCACCCACTCATATGTACCTAACGCTCCAGGACAACGGAAAGCAGTTTTAGCCACATCATCTTCCACAATAAAAATTTTGTTGTATCCAGAATAACCGTCTATAAAACTAAGAATTTCATTTCCTGCTGCAGAATCGATCAACATATCGGCAATTGGCATAAAATTTTCATCCTTTGGGGTACCATTATTTAAATTGCGAAAATCAGTACATACCTTTAATTTCCCATTTTTCTTCATCACTGGAACAATATTCGATATCCACTCCACATATCGAGCAGTTCGAATAAATTTTGCTTTGATCAAGCGTTCTATTTCTTCTTTAACTTTCACATTGATTTTAGGAACAAAACGTCTTGTGGTTTGTTTCACAGGTCGAACATTGGGTTTAAATACTAATCAATGTTCTACTAATGAACGATCAAGATCAGGCATTTCATGGTAGTCCCATGCGAAACAATCCTTAAACTCATGTAACAAATTGAAAAGCTCAGTTTGAAAAGGATCAATAATATGTTTACAAATATATGTAATTTGAACGCCATCATGAGTCCCCAAATTAATTTCCTCTAAAGGATCCTGAGATTCGAATAATTTATAATGATCATCTTCGATTGAATATTTTTCAAATCCCAAAGGCTCCAAATCATAAATACAATCGAAAGTAAAATCAATAGCATCATTAGAAATAGTAAAAACTTGATCTTTGATTAAATCATCATTATATTTATTTTATACACAATGAGCCTATGCTACTAAATCGGCAGCCTGACTCACATCATTAGTTTCATTACAATCAATAGGGAAATTATAACTAAATTCGACTGGAAGTGTCAAATCTAACATACTATAACTAGTAAATGTACTAATTCTATATGATCCAACTTTATCAGAAGAGTCATCTTTATTTTCTAAAACTTGGAAATTACTTAAATAATTATGCAATGTTTCCAGGTAGTTAGACACTTCCCCAACCTGGTCCATAGTTCTTTCTCGAGGTCTTCAAGAAAGACAATCCCAACCCGTCGGCTCGAAAGGCATATCTGGATAGTGCAACTTCACCGAAAGTCCCTCCGAAGTCAGATAACACCCTTCACAATTATAAGGATTCAGAGATCGATCAACATTCAAAAGCTTCAATTTATGATTATATATCCTAAAATCGACATGCATTTGTTCGACATATAGACTCGAATCTGCTTTGACAATTTCAGATTTGCCTTCTTTAGTCCATGAAAATTAAAGTTTTGAAAACTAAATAAATAGTAAATGGACAGGTTTGCATGAAGATTAAAAGAAAAAAGCAATAACAATACCTTCAATTAAATCAAAGAACTGTAACAGAAGGAATGAAAATGCAGAAAGATAAATTAGATAAGGAACATAAAGAACACTTCGTGAATAAAATTAATTGAACGGTTAAGTTTACAGAAAGACTAAATTGAAAGAAGAAGGTGGAACGAACCCTACAGAAAGTGTAACTCGATTGCAATCTCAGGGATTCGTTGGGATGTGAGAATGCTTATAGTGTTTTTTCTGAGTAACGGTTCCAACCCTTATTCCCTAACACTTCACAATATTTATAGGCTATCTTACATAACGGTTAATTAAATTACAATTAATTACAATTAAATAAGAAATTATGAATTTGAAATACAATCACTCTTGGTAACTATTTCCGCTGCGTGATTGTAGATATTCCCCATGTTTTTCTTGCATAATGAAAACTACTAACCTTCCCGCTTCTATTCAACCAGTTCTTCGAACGCTTTAGTCGATTTCTCAAATCGAATCCCTTATTCGATTTAACCCCATTCGATCGACAAAATGATCGAAACTCAAATCAATGCTGACTACTTTTAAACTTATACTTATGCATGTGCCTTCTCGAAAAATTATACTTGATTCATATCGATCTGACAAATATCTTCGATCGAAAATATTTTCGATCAACACTAACTATTAAAAAAAAGTTTTTTTCGTTAATGGAATCAACTAAGATGACAAAGTATTTTTATGTCAGATTTTTTTAAAAGTGTTTAAACAAATAAATCAATTTTAATGATTATTCATAAAGACATTAATAAAGTTTTTAAGAACTTCTGAAAATGACTAAAGTCTTTAATATTGGACCTACTTAAAATTTGTAGAGACTGATATAGAACGTTTAAAATTTTTGAAGATTGAAATAAAATATTTAAAATTTTAGAGACCAAATTAAAACTTATAACATAAATGCTTAGTTGTTAACAAAAAAAATTGATATGGTCATTAAAATTTATTAAAGATTTAAATATCAAACTAAAACCAATTAAATATTTAATTTTTATTTTATTAATTTTTTCGTTTTAAAGCAATTTAGTCATGGTTATGTGGGTATAGTTTTTAATACTAATTAAATGAAAGATGAGCCTAGCCTAGCCGGCCTAACTAGTTTTTTCTTTTGTCTATTTATGAAAGTATTAATGAGGGGGTTATCTTATCATGTACAATAATGTTTAGGAAATAATAATTTAAATTCATTTAATTTAGTTTAATGTTTATAGTTTTATTTATATAATATCTATAATTATATATTTATTATATTTAATATTATCTAATTATTCTAAATTTTAATAACAATTAATGAATGCAAAATAAATAAACTTTTAAATGTTTTGGATTAGTTTTAATTTTCTCACAAATAATTTTTATTTAATATTTTTAGTGGCAGCTTCACCCTTTTCTCCCTTTTTATTGTTAGGTTTGTGTTGTCTAGTCTGTGTGGGTGTATTTTATTTTATTTTGCTCTATATATATATATCGTTATTTTGATCACTTTCTTTTAGTGATTTTATTTTTAAGGTTAAACAACAGAGTATTCATATCTAATATGAAATAATGGCTAATTCATCAAATAAAAAAATGGATGCATATGAAATGGAGGCCTAATGATTATACAAATTTCAATCTTATTTGTGCGGCTAATTTTTTTGGATATGATGCACGGTTTGGTGTAACGTCCGTTTATGGAGGTTAGTAGTATTTAACAAGTGTGTGACGGCGGTCATCTGACGGAGGGAAATTGGACGGTTCGATTTCTTGCAGGGGGTGAGGGTCACAAATCGAACAGAAATCGGACCATCCGATTTGTGCGCGGTGATGGTGCATGCATGGAAGTCGGACCATACGATTTATAGCATGCGGAAGGGTGTTGGGTTTTTTTGCCCATGAAAATCGGACCAACCGATTTGAGGGCCTATTTCAAAAAATGTTGCTCACCAAAATCGGACCCAGCAATTATGGGTAAAGAAAATTTTTTGGGCGGGCTTTCTGGTAATCGGACCGTCCGATTTTTTTTGTTCTTAAAATTTCGAATGGCCATACATCCGGTCGGATGGTCCGATTTGAGTGTGGTATATATATATAGATGCACCCACCGAATCTGAGCAGCTCATTTCATTCTTCTTCTTCGTTGCTACAACTCTCTAAATCTCTTCTTTGCAGATCTTTTCTTCTTTATTTGTAGATCTCTTCTTCTCTATTATCATGGATGATAGAGTAAGATTAAAAGTGTATTATGATGGCCATACTTTATAACAAACATTAGAAGGAGTGAAATTTGTGTGTGATAATACGTTAGATATTATTATTCCATTCACACTGTCATTTGAAAAATTAAAAGGGGTCATATGTGAGAAGATGGATTCTAAAATATCTAGGAGAGTGTCATGTATTCTGTACAGATATCCTATATCTGTCTTTGGTGGGTTCGTGCAATTTCAAACGAAATACGTGACCGATGAAGCGAGCATGCAAGAAATGTTTTCAGTGTATCTTGAAAGTCAGTCGCGAATGACGTTTATCGAATTGTATATTGAGTTCGAGCAATCTGCAGCGGACCGAGATATTGAATTGGAAGATTACAACAGTGATAGTGAAGAAGAGTTCGAAAGTAACTACAAGGTCGTTAATCCGGGTGAAAACGAAGATCAAGCTGACGAGGCTGTGGTGGCAGATGTAGCGGATGTGGCAAATGCACTAGCAAATCAGCAGCCGTTTGTGGAGCCGAGTTTCATGCGGTCGTTGGATTTGGATGCCATGCATGCACCGGAGTATCCTCAATATGTAAATGCAGGTGCGCCATTAATTTAAGTTAAGATTTGTGATAGTATGATTTGTGCATGGGTTTTGTGTTTAGGACAAATACTTAAGATAAGGGTAAATAGGCAAAATATAGTAGTAATTGTTTAACGTTTAATATAGTCAAATTGGTGCTTGAATCAAACTTGCTCGGCCGATTCGACTGGGGCAGACACTTGGACAGGGCCGGTCGGTTCGACCGGACCGACCGGTTCGACCGGTTCGACCGGAGCGGCCAGTTCGACCGGAGCGGTTTTGAGAAGTACGTTTTCCATTGTTCTGTGCTTATTAGTTTATTACATTATTAGTTCTGACAACTCTAAAATTTGTGATGTTATTGCAGCAGAGCTTTCCCTTATGCCGGATGGTGAATTTACTGTGAGGATGGAATTCAGTTCTAGGGAGGCAGTAATTAAGGCGATGAAAGATTATACAATCCGCAGAGGTGTAGATTATCGGGTGCATGAGTCAGAACCGACGACATTCTATGCTAAATGCACCCAGTATGTGCAGGATGTGATTGGCTGATCAGGGTGAGCAAAATGTCCAGAAAGTTCTGTTGGGAGATAAGGAGGTACAACGGTTGTCACACCTGTACTAGGGCCACCATTTCTCAAGATCATTCGAAGCTGGATTCCAACACAGTTGCAGAAGCAATAAAGCCGTTGGTAGAAGTTGACCCGTCTATTAGGGTGAAATCAGTGATTGCGGAAGTACAGTCAAAGTTTAACTACACCATTAGTTATCGCAAAGCAGGTTGGCTAAACAGAAGGCAGTGGAGTCAATTTTCGGAGGGTGGGAAGCTTCGTACAAAGCCTTGCCGATATGGTTTGAGGCCATGTGTCACAAGGAGCCATCCGCAGTTGTTCATTTTGAAACAATGCCTGCGTACCAGGGAGATGACTTGGTTCCAAATATTCGTGTGCTAAACCGAGTCTTCTGGAGTTATTACCCTTGTATTAGAGCCTTCAGACATTGCAAGCCAATAGTGCAGGTAGACGGAACTCATTTGTATGGAAAGTACAAGGGTTGTTTGTTGGTTGCAGTCTCACAGGATGGCAACAACAACATCGTGCCGATTGCATTTGCCATAGTTGAGGGAGAGACATCTGAGGCTTGGCACTTTTTTCTCAGTAACTTGCGACAGCATGTTGTGACACGTGACGGTGTGGGCCTTATCTCCGATCGACACGACTCCATTAGGTCTGCTATTGCTCGTAGTCATGGAGCTTGGTCTCCTCCCAGAGCATTCCACATGTTTTGCATCAGACACATAGAGTCCAACTTTCTGAGGAAATTCAAGGCTCCGTATCTGCAGAAGCTTATTGTCAACATTGATATGATATTTACGATTACATTTACTCCTGGACTCAGTTATTATGATGAACGTTTCTTATGGTGGGCCCTTTTTTATGTGACAGGTTACTCGCGAACAGTTCGCGAGTACAAGACGCGTTATCAGCATTTACGTGAGCGGGGTGAGGCTTATACCAACTGGTTGGATCGAATTCCGCATGAGCAGTATGCTTTGGCATTTGATGGGGGATATTGATGGGGTCATATGACAACCAATCTAGTGAAATGCATCAACTCGGTATTGAAAGGGCTCGCAATCTTCCAGTCACTGCACTTGTTAAGGTAACATTTTACAGGCTTAATGAATTGTTCACGCGAAAAAGAGCCGAGGCTGAGGCTCGAATTAATGCAGGACATGTGTTCTCTGAGCTTGTAACTTCCAAACTACATGCAAATCAGCGGGCAGCAGGTAACATCCAAGTTAGTTGCTTTGACCCACAGAATGAGGTATTCGAAGTGCGTGAGTGTCCTAGTGGTGTGGAGTATACAGTGGACCTCCGTCAACAACGATGTGACTGTGGTGAGTTCCAAGTTGACCGGCTTCCGTGTCGACATGTGTTTGCTTGTTGTGCAAACCAACGTCTTGATTGGCAACTGTATGTACATGATGTCTACAAGATGGACCAGATTCGACGAGTGTACAGGGCTAGGTTTAGGCCACTCGGGAATCCGACAACATGGCCTGTTTATCATGGACCTCGATTCGTAGGTAATCCATTCCTAAGACGGGTATCCAAAGGTCGTCCAAGGATGACCCAGTTCTTGAATGAGATGGACACTCGGATGCGTGGTCCTAGGCGATGTAAGCAATGCGGGGCCGAGGGCCACAGCCGTAGTAGATGTCGGCAACGTGGTGGGCCAAGTAATCCGGGTGCGACCACGCAATAGAGCTCCGGCCATAGCGTTTACTCGATTTAGTGTATGACTTTGAGTATTGTATATATTGTATGACTTTTGTATGTGACGTTATTGTATGACGTGATTAACAATTCCAATTCAAGACATAATTCCTTCTTTTTAAATATATCATCTTTAAATATAACATGTTTAAAACCAAATCTTTTTAAATATTTACTTCATCGGAACACGACGATCAATGCCACTCTGTATGATACCCCTTGTGGCATCATCACTCATACTAGAGTCAACAGAAAATCTACCTCCGGATGTACCAGAGGAAGTGTGCTGTCGAGGTCTCGTATCCAATGACAATCTACCTGGAGCTATCCCGCTCGGTTGGGCCATCTGACCGGTGGAAATGTCTCTGTAAGCTGGATATGAGTAACCTGGAGCAGGAGCCAGAACCCAAGTAGCTGGCTAAAAGAACCCTGTTCACTAGATTCTTGGTGCGGGACACTCCAGTACTGCTGATATACTGGTGGAGTCAGGTAATCCGCAGAATGCATGTCAGGAATGTATGGAGTGAACTGCTCAGGCTCTTGTTGTGCCTGTGTTTGTGAGGGGGCGGTGGTAGCGGTGGCGATGGTGGTTGCGGTGATTGTGGTTCTTGGTTCTCCTGATTATGCATAGGATCACCGGGCTGATTATCTTGCGGTTCCATCTGTGACAGCTGCAAGTGGTCACCAAATGTACCTCGGTACCAATGCAAGTAAATATCTGCCTGATGTTGTAAGGGCACCGTGTCATCGACAAGAACTAGACTATACCGGTTCGTCCACTGCATAACCTAGGATGAGTGGGTTCCAAACCAATCTTGATTCTTCGGACCTGTCAGAACTTCGCCGTGTGCTTCACCTAGGTCTCGCTCCTGATTAGGAATACCCTGAGTCAAGCCAAACTGCCTCCTCAGTCTATCAGATGCATGCCACTCAATACATTCAAAAGATATAAGTGGAACTATGGCACTCCAAATAGCAGAATGCTGACGGATGTCAGGAGGAATCACTTCCGGATCGGTCCTTCCAATTGCATAAGGCTCCCAAACAAACTGCACACATTATGCAAGTAACCGAGGATTACACACAGAATAATAATACGGCTAAACGAAAAGAACTACTTATTTATTACAACAATCCTGTCCTTCTTGCAGAACATCCAGATCTCTCCTATAGGTCTCAAGGGTACGAAATCTGTAAGGCCGATTCTGACGCTTCCAGTTATGGAACCTGACATCAAGCGAGTCGCTAACTTACATTTATGGATACAATTTAAAATACACTATTTAAAAGCGTTTAGTAATTAAATTTACCTATTTGCAATCGGAAAGATTTGAGGATTGCTTGGAATCGGCGCAATGAATGGTAGACGGGTCCAAGCCCAGGCAAGCAACAGTGTCAGCGGACCATCAATCTCCTTACAGTCGACCCGAGTTGCTCTACACAATGATCTATACAGGTGTGCCAGGTAGGTCGATCCCCAGCTGAACTGTATGATCTCCGCAAAGTTACGGAGTAATGGTAGAAACTTTCAGTGCACCCCTGATGCAGACTTATCTTCAAACATAACGGTCCCAAACAATAACATTATGTGGCACTTCACGTACCTCTGAATCTGGATATCATCAACCAACACTAATCGATCTTTCAATGTTCGAAACCAAACCAACTTGATGAAACTTCCCCTGCAGTCTGACTTCATAGGTGCAACACCAAACTGGCCCAGGCATTCAGTTTCTAAAGCCTCATAACTGCTCAGTGTCGGTCCCGTAACTGGCAAACCATTCGTCGGCAGACCAAGAATTAAAGCCACATCCTCCAGTGTCATGGCACACTCACCAACCGGAAAGTGGAACGTGTGTGTTTCAGGGCGCCATCTCTCGACCAGAGCATTAACCAATGCCGGCTGGCATTGGACAACTCCAATCTGTGAAACATGATAAAAGCTTGTGTCCCGTAAATACCCTTCCACTATTGGATTGTACCGATCCGGCGGCATATACTGGTTACATTGCAACATTCGAGAACCCTAAATACAAACATAATATTAAATAATTAACAAATTAAATTTATTTATCAACTCAAACTTTCATTACCAAATAACCAGTAAAACATATCACAACCACAACCAATAAAAATACCTATTAAATAAAAAACTATTATACTATATACTAATACTAAAGTAACTATTCAATTATATTCTAACAACATACATACAACAATAAATCAATCATTAATCATTTATTAAATATTTATGTTATACTTATAACAAAAATAGTTAACTTAATAATTTTTAAATCATAATATTTATTTATTTTACTATTTTCCTACGAATGCTTAATCATCATAAATAAATATTATTACTACAACATACCTCCATTTTTAATAACAGTATTATTATTATTATTATCATTATTTTAATTATCTTACTAATAACAATAATCACTTTATTATATTATTATAATGTATAATGCTTCCTTCTAAATAATATTATTACACTAGTTTTCTAATTTCTGTATACTACTAATTTCTAAAATTATTTTAATCAGATTAAAATATTCAAATACTATTATTACACTAATTTCTAACATCATCTTCATAATAAATCACTAATCTCTAACATAATAATAACTATTATTTTAATTAAAATAAAATTTTTTAAAATAAAATAAAAACTTACATAATTAGGATGATCAAGATAATTAGCAATGTGGAGGTCCGGACGATTAACATCTTTTACTCTTCTTCTTCTTCTCGGCATTGTTAACAAGTGGTCCAATTTTTTTTTCCTTTACGTTTTATGTATGGAAGGCCATGGAAGAAGCTTGTGGGGTTGCAGGAAGAGAGAATTTGGTTGCTGAAAGTGAAACAGAATGGGGAGGGGGCGCACCAAAATCACCAAAGTGTTGCTAGATTCACCTTGGGAAACACTTGCATGCGTGACACCTGACTGGGGGCACAAATCGGACCGTCCGATTTGTGTACCTTCCCAGCCCCGAATCCGGACCGTCCGATTTGCTTGTATAAATCGGTCCGTCCGATTTCTTCATCGCAGCCGTCACATCTGCGTGAAGCACCATAGACGACCATAACGTGGTTATACACCAACGGTTCCCCAATATAGAAAATAAAAAAGTGTATTTGTGCTGGTCTCTAATGTAAAAAGAAATACTATGACATTAATATCACGGGCTCCTCTCCGTACAGATGAAGTTTGTAAAGATGTATAGAAAATCCTGCTCCTTGTAGCAGTGTCTTAAATAAATGTAGATTCTTTGTCCCACTTTGAGGGTGCAGCGTCGCAGGCATCCTGATGCCTCTCGTGGCTTGGCTTTGTGAGGGAGTAGTGAGCCTTAGTTGTGTGACGGTGTTAACTATTACATAGATTCAGCTAATGGAATTGAGCCGACACGATTTAAGGCCCGTTTAAAAATTTGAAAAGGGTACTTTTTGACTTATAAAAAGGTAATAGTATTAATGAAAAATAATATAAATTATTTTTAATATAAATATTTATTATTTAAACTATTTTTAAAAAAAAAAGACTTAATTAAGCAGTTTATTTAAATTGGGTCTTATAGACATGTACGCTATGCCTCTTTCTTCTGGGTTATAGACTTATTTGTTGTTATTAAGACATTTATGGACAACTAGTACTTTAGTTGAATGGCTAAATATATTGCTTTTTAAATATGTTGCCCAAATTTGAATTTTGGTGATAATAAAGTAATATATAAAATCCTTAAGTGTGTCTGTCTTGTTATCTTTTTTAGTGCTAAAGAATTTTTAAAAAATATTAAAAGACTATCAGAATTTATTATTTTTTGTTATTAGTTAATCATCAATATTTAAAAATATGAATTAAAATATGTTATTAAAATACTAAATTAAAATAATTAGTTAAATTATGTTATTTTTGGCCAACAATTTTAGCTATCGATGTAATTCCTTTACTAATCCTATACAACAAGTGCAGTTGCAATATATATATTATCCATATGCTACCTTCTTCCTTGTCCATCCACGGCCAACTGGGTAAGGTTTAACACAAAGATCACAAAGATCGTCAAATAGGTAACATATTCAAATGAGAACTATATTAATTGTTATTTAAATGAGAACTATATTACTTATATTCGCACTACCAATGCAAGCCTCCTTTAGTGTAACTAAAGGGGTCAAAATAACCTTTAACAAGAAAAGGTTAAAGGAAGGGTTAGTTACGTTAGAATGATACTAAGATGGGTAAATTATTAAATCTCATGAGGTTTCTGGAACCTAAGGGAGATACAAATTGAGGAGGGATATGTTAAATTTCAAATTTTATAATATTTGTACTCTTTACTCATTTCAAATTTGTCACATGTAATATTTTCTTACCTAAATATAAGTATGTAAATTAAAGTAATCCACATCTATATTTAACGAATGCTAATCAGAATAAACAGTTCAATGATTTCAATCCCCCTTATCAACAAAAAAAAAAAATAAACAGTATTATATTTTTTTTTGGTATTTTTTAAAGATTAATCTATCATTTATTTATGTCCATTCTCTCTACTCTAAATAATTTTTGGAATCCCCAATTTATTAGTACTTTTTAAGATTAATTATGATGCTAGTTATTTTGGTTCGGATGATAGTATTGGTTTTGCTTGTATTATTAGAGATTGTAATGGGAGCTGGCAAAGGAGGTATTTGAGAATGATTGAAAGTAATAGTATTCTTCAAGAAGAATTGTTTGCTATTTGGAGAGGATATCTCTTAGCTTGGGATGTGGGTCAACGAGATGTTATTTGTAAGACGGATTGTGTGGAAGCATTTAATCGAGTTAATACTCAAATTGGCCCCTGAAATTTGACCTCCGATTCAATTTAGCCATTTTGGTTTCAATTGACTCAAATTGTACCCTGAAATTTTGACCCGCGCCTCAAATTGGCCCTTCTGGCGTTTTCCGTCACCGGAAAGCTAAGCTGTCAATTTTTGTTGACACCTGGCACCCTTGCAGTTAGATGACATGGCAAAATGTTTGAAGGCATCAATTTAACCCCTAAAAATTTTAAATAAAACCTAGAAGTCCCAATTTCCCCAAATCGCAAGAGTGTCTCGAAGAGTTGAGAAGAATGTTGGGAAGCAGCAGCCAAGACTCAGGTAGCTCTAGTAGAGCTCGTTCGCATGGTGGGTGGGTGAAGAATGCACATCGTGACAGAGGTGACAGAGGTGGAAAGGTTCCGCATTGGTTTGGTTGTGAGTTGCGTCCTATTATTCGATGGTTTGGGACAGATTCCAATCCAGAAAGACCATTCTATGGATGTTCTAACTATAATGTAAGTTGGTTAAATTGTTGCAAGCTGATTGTGTGTCTTATTCCTCAAATGCTTGTTGGTTTTGTAATTGTTCTTCCTCTCAATTTTTTTTTCTTTTGGATTTTTGGTGTTGTAGACTACTGGTAAGAGATGGTGTGGCTTTTTAAATGGGCAGATGTTGAAGAAGAAGAAGCCATAGTTGGGAGAAATGAAAGTTCAGTTAGTGAAGACCATTGGAAAATATCTCTGGGATGGAAAATTAGTACAGTTGAAGCTGAAATTAGAATATTAAAAATGTGGAATATTATGTTGTCTGTTTGTTATTATTTTTGGAATTGTGATTGTAACTTATGGATTAGGTAGGATGAAATATATGTAACTATGATGTCAGTTATGTGAATGAAGCATTGTTATGTATTTAATGACAAAATAGAAATAAAATTTTATGTTCTCTTGGTAATGATATATCTTGTAAAAATTCTTTAAAAGTGAGATTATACAAAAGATGAGGTATAACTTATGACCAAATAAGTATCAGAAGAGCATAGTTTGTTCAAATTGGGAAAACTGTTTTGAGTCTGTATATGAAGACAAATCAAGAGCTGGCTCTGATAATGATATATGTAGTATGCACTTCCATTAGTTACAAAAGAAAATCTAATAAAACCTTTTGTGGTTCTTGCACTTGACAGAGGATTCAGAAATAAGTAATTCATTAAGTAATTCAAAGTCATTAATCATTGTCAATATCACAGCATTAGCAATAGCAGTATCTGTATCATACTTCAAATACCCTAAATAACATAGTTTTAAATATCCTAAACCAAAACAGATTACTCTACATAACATAGTAACAAAATATCAAATGAGCATAGCTTGATCAAATGCTCTTTACAAAATATGTTCTATTCAACTTCTAGTCAACATTGCAAATCGTTTTCTATTTTGTTGTTGGTGGTTTGAAGCCCGGGGTGGGGACGAATGTCATAAACTCTGCCAAGCGTGCAGCTGTCCCAGAAGTTGCTCCTTGCATTGGGTCCACATTGAAAATTTTTTTCCTTTTCGATTGCAGCTTGTCAGGCCTTGTGACCTGTTGTGGAGGTGGAGGTGGGTCTGATGGAGGGACCTGTTGAAATTGTTAACAGAATTAGTGACCAATACAGCCCAATAAAAACCAGTCAATATATTATTAAAATAGCATCAATCAATTGGATCTACCCAACATTTACTCATGTATTATAAACCAATACAAACCAGTTAACAGTTAATCAAATATTAGAAACCAATCACTACCTGTTCCTGATTTTCTGGCTGTGAGTAAGTGGGTTGGGTGAGATCAATCTCTGAAGCATTTGCATCATCAACACCTTCCCCTGGTGCTAATGGAGCATTTTCATTAATCTCAGCAGGTTGAGTGTTACTAGTAGCAGCATTTGCTGGATCTCTAGTCTCTCCAGCCTTAGAACCTTTTTCTTTTGCAACTACAGCCGCTGCTGCACTAACAAGGGCACTAGCAAGGTCATCAGCTTTCCTATGAGAGCAACTTCTCTTTGTATGCCCTCTCGTACCACAGTAAGTACATGTGAATTCTTTGTATTTCCTCTTCAACTTGGTTTCAGTTTTTGATTTCTTAACACTAGATGGCTCTTCATCAGCATCCTTCCGTCTTTTTTGGATTATCGGCCCTGGCTTTCGCTTCATTTTAGGTGCATGAGGCCTATTTTGTTCACTTCTCTCCCAAAGATCTTGTCTTGGTATTGGATTGAGAGAGTGCTTGTAAGTCTCTCTATAGGCTTCCATGGTCAGCCAATGATGACAAAAATCCTCAGAATTTCGATTTATCTTGGAGATGGCTGCACATGCATGGACACATGGCATGCCTACGAAGACAGATGTGGTTAAACATTATCCAACAATCTATTTAAATAGAGATCAATCACCAGAGACAAATAAAATAGTAAAACAAATAACAACACTTAAATGAATATAAAGCAGTCACTATCTAATCTAAACTATGTTTAATAAAATGATACAAACATATAGAAATAAGAAATTATTGTAGACCTCAGTACCTGTTATTTGCCAAAATCTACAGGTGCATATGCACTTTCCCAAGTCAACAGCCATGTTGGTAGGCCAACCGTGGATCTCAAATCTTTGATACTCTTCATCTCCACTCCAAATCGGTGTCCATTTTTGAGATTCTTTTCGGATTTTCTGCAATCTACTATGTTGGATTGGTGGGAGCTTACCAACATGGTGGGATAACTTAACCTTGTTTTTTGCAATGGACTGCATCGCAAACATCCGAACCTCCTCTAACAAGGTGATTATTGGCTTAGCTCTGTATTCTTTGATCCTCGAGTTAAAAACCTCGCAGGCATTGTTACATATATTATCAATTTTTTGATCGTGACGGAAATATGCCCTAGTCCATGCTTCTCTAGGCCACTTATCCAAATATGCCCAAGCTCCCTCGTTGAGTCTCTTTAACCTATCCATCTTCTGATCAAAACCATGGCGAGTTGTTTCCCTAGCACAGTCCCATAATAGTCCTCTGTACTCCTGCTCTTTCCACTGTTTATTAAAATTCTTCCAGAGATGCCAGACACAGAATCGATGGTGTACATTGGGCATGAGCTCCTTTACTGCTGAAGCCAAACCCTGAAAAAGTAACACATGAAATTTCCATTATCGTGCCTCAAACAGACCCCCCAAATATATTAAGTGACATCAAACAGACCCTCGCAACGAATACATTTACTAATCACAGTCCTCACAGCAAGTACGAACTGATTATAAAAATACATTTACTAATCACAGTCCTCACAGCAAGTATGAACTGATTATACAAATAAATTTACTAATCACAGTCCTCGCAGCAAGTAGGAATTGATTATACAAATATATTTACTAATCATAGTCCTCACAGCAAGGGTAAATTGATTTGACAAATAAATCTTTTTTTTATCACAGTCCTCACAGCAATTTTAATTGATTATATAAATAAATTTTTTTAATCACAATCGTGACAACATATATGAATTGATTATACAAATACATTAACTCATTTACCTTTTGCATGTCTGACATAAAAGCCCATTTGTTAGCCATGTAGTCACCCAAGTCATCAAGCAGCAGGTCCAAAAACCACCTCCAATTCTCTTTATTCTCAACATCAACGATTGCCCACGCAATTGGATATATATGGTAGTTGGCGTCCTGAGCCACTGCTGAGAGTATTTGTCCACCAAACCGAGTCTTCAGGAAGGCTCCGTCGAGTCCGATTAGTGGGCGGCAGCCAGCCTTAAAACCCTTCTTACATCCATCCAGGCATACATACATTTTTTCAAATATAGGATCATCCCCTTGAAGATATGTACCAATCTTTACTGTTGAACCAGGATTACTCTTCAGTAGAGTTTCTGCATAATCTCTAACCAAACCGTACTGGGCAGCTGCATCACCGTAAACAATATTTCTTGCATCCATTAAAGCTCTGGTTAGTGATGATTTGTTTAGATCCAGGTCACACCTTCTCCTGAAATATGCTTTAGCTTCACTATGCTTTAAGCTCGGATACCTCCTCAATTTCTTTACCAACTTGCCAGCAAGCCATCTCCTGTTGGCTGCCCTGTTTTTGCTCATCCTAGGACATATGTGTTCATTTTTAAATGTTTTTAATTGCCAGCATGTCTCCTCAGAATCCCTGGATGCGTAAGCAACCCATGGACATCTAACCATATCCTCATCTTCTCCAGTTGTCCACTTGCAAATAGCTCTGACTCTGTAGCTCTCATTCCTTCTAAATTTAATCTCCCTACCCTCTTGAATGGTGAATTCTCTCACAGCATCCATAAACTCATTCTTGTTACTGAACTTCATTCCAACTTGTAGCTTTAGTTCACCAAATCGGCCACCCTCGGAGAAGATTGGGTGCACATCATCAGCATCATCGTCATCACTCCACTCCTCATCTGAGTTTGGGGGGTTTTCAATTCTTCAGACTTCCAAGAATCGTTTCCATCAGAATCATCGTGAATTGGATCATATGCATCATAAAATTCTTAATTGTTTTCTCTGTTGCCCAGCACTTGTGCCCAATCTACTTCTTCATCGGAATTCTCCACAACCAAACCGTCATCTTCTTCTACTATTTTCTCCTTGCCCTTCTTCCAGGCAGCACCTGGAGCATGCTTCAACTTAAATTCCCTCAACCTAGCTGCCGAAAGACCACCTTCAATATCTGATTCAGTAGAACTGTCTTGTGGTCCAGGCTTGTATAGGCTGTCTTCTGCAGATTCGTACGAGTCATGTGAATCACTGTCACTATCATTGTTGTCATCGAGGCTTATATAGGTTTTCTTGCTGCCAGTATCTTGTTTTTGTCCCACTACTCTTCCTTTTAGTCTAGCAGAGGATCTAGTTGCAGTATGAATTGATTTGGGTGAAGTGGCTTTAGATTTGCGGGCTGATTTGGGTGTTGGATTGGGCTTGGATGCTGATTTGGGTGTTGGTTTGGGTATGGGCTTAGGTGTCTCCTTAGGTGTAGGTTTGGGCTTAGGTGTAGGCTTAGTTTTCTCCATATGTGCTGGCTTGGGCTTAGGTGTGGGTTTAGGTGCGGGTTTTGGTTGGGGTTTCTCCTTCACCAGGGGGATGGAAGCAGATGCTGGTAGGGACTTGGATGCCTCTTTGGAAGGGCCTTCACTTGTGCTGTTGATGGATGATTTGATATGGGATGGAATGGTTGGTGTATCATTCTTTGGGTTAGGTGTGGTCTCCTTGACAACGTTTTCTGCACCAGTGCCATTGGGTGTTAGCTCCATCAATTCAGGTGCTTCTTCCTCTACCAGGGGTTGGGAAACTCCATGCTCATAGTATATGTGCACTGTTCCCCCATTGTTCTTTGCATAGAAACACATCTCTATTAACTCTTTGTCATGACTTAGTGCTCGCAGTCCACTCTTCATAGGTCTACCAGGAACAAGCCACCAACACTCAACCATGTTATCATAACCTAAGATCTTGTAGTAGTCTCTTAGTGAAAATATATCTAATACGTCCTCATCCAGCCCAGTCAACTCATCAGTATGATCATTGTCATAAACCAAACTGCCATTTGGTTTGGTGACAAAACTGCCTCCATGATGATACACAATCGTTATACCTTCATCCATCTATAAATAAGATTCAGGAGACACAATGGTTAAAAACAACACTAAATTCAATAAATTGAAAATAATAAAAAAATATTACAGACAATTCAGTTGGGGCTTAGTTCTAATATATTAAACAACTTAATCAATTAAAAGTGTTTTGGCTACCATTATAAAATATGAATATTTTATTAAAGACAGATATTTGGTTTAATTTCAATTTGTCTCGTACAATACTTAATCATTAAACATGAAAGAATAAAACAAGTAAAATCAATAATATTTAGATACAATTACAACTTTGCTGTTCAAAATGCATTAAACCCCAAACTTGGCCAAGTAATCACACGCATTAAGAATTCCCATTACAAATCATAGGCTCATCATTGAAACTATCTCATCTCCATTGTAATGGAGCAGTTACAAAACCAGGCACACCATAAAATTCATCCATAATTTGGAAAAAACTAAAGCTCTGCACTTTCACTTTAATTTAGAGTTAAAAAACAATCCAAGGAATAAAAAAAGAAATCAAATGAAATGGCAAAATTAAAATAAGAACATTGAATACAACAATCATACAAACCCACACAACAATAATCAGAACATTTCAATCCACAAAATTCAAGGTAAAATTAAAATAATAACAACACAACAAGAATAATATAGAGCTATTTTACAAGGTTCACTGAAAGAATCGGTCAAACAACAGATACCAAAAGAATTACTCATCCTAGTCAAAACAAAACTATGCAAGGTCATCAAAACATATTATTTTCATCTGTGTTTTAATTATTGTTAAAACCAATGAACATTATTTTCAATCTTTAAGTAGAAAAGCAAATAAGAGAAACTCATTGTCCTATCTAAAAAAATGACAAGAAAATAAAAGGGCAAATATTTTTCACAACTGATTACCAAAATAGAACAAAAAAATTAAAATCTTCACACAATCAATTACATAACTAACAGTCACAAGTGTCTGAAATACCTAAACATGAAGGATTATGCTTTTTACAAGGATAATTAATGGCAGAGTAATTCAGACACCAGAAGTAAAAAAAATTCATTTCATTTCCCATTTAACAGCTTAAGAGAAGGGTTCTTGATAAATAAAATAGACTACACTTTAATCATGAAGTCATTCATTCCCTCAAAGATTCCAACTAGTAATCACACCTTCAAAGTTCATGTATTAAAACAGAATTTTTTTTATCAAAATTATATTCTTGTTATGATCATTACATAATGCAGTACTCCCTTTCCACTATATCAGTACTCTTATAAATAATAGTTCAAGAAGGAACAAGAAAACACATGAAAGCAAACTTGTCAGGTGTGTTCATTAGTAATGGGATATGAATGAGTAAAATTGTTATTTTAAAGGAAGGGTTCTTGATAAATAAAATAGACTCCACTTTAATCATGAAGTCATTCATTCCCTCAAAGATTCCAACTAGTAATCACACCTTTAAAGTTCATGTATAAAAATATGATTTTTTAATCAAAATTATATTCTTGTTATGATCATTACATAATGCAGTACTCTCTTAACACTATATCAGTACTCTTGTAAACAATAGTACAAGAAGAAACAAGGAAACACACGAAAGCAAACTTGTCAGGTGTGTTCATTAGTAGTGGGATATGAAGGAGTAAATTTGTTATTTTAAAATAGAATATGAAGAATCAAAGACTGCTCAAACGGACAAAGAACTGAACGATTCAGTTGATCACAGTCACACACATGCAAAAAAATTAAACCCTAACAAACAAAAACTCTATTATCATCAACAACCATAATCAACCATATTCTCCCAAAGTTACACTGATGAAGTGGACTGAAAAAATTGAAAACAACCCACAACCAACATTTTGAGAAAAAACAGAGCATGAAAGTTGAGAGTAGCGTTTTTGTTACTAACCTGTTTTTCAAAAGATGACTCCCAGTTATTTAATCTTCACAATGGAAAGCGAACCAAGTAGGAAAATTTTCAAACCTCCATTACTGAGACATCCATGGTGCTTCTCTGAAGGGAAGGGAACGTATACGACGGGAAGAGAAGGAAGAGAAAGGGTCAATGGGGTTTCACTTCAAAAGTGGTTACTGTTTGGATTTCATTTAACCCCTTTTTTCATGTCAACGACGTCGTTCTAAACATTTCGGCGCCAATAGTAAAACGGCGTCGTTTTGATACTGCCAGGTGTCATTTAAAATTGCCAGGTCAGCTCTCCGGTGACGGAAAACATAAGAAGGGCCAATTTGAGGCGCGGGTCAAAATTTCACGGTACAATTTGAGTCAATTGAAACCAAAAGGGCTAAATTGAGTCGAGAGTCAAATTTCAGGGGCCAATTTGAGTATTAACTCCATTTAATCTTGTTACTCAAGATGGTTTTGGATTTATTAATCTATTGGTGCTCAAAATAAGAGATATCATGCATTGGAATTGGCATGTTGACTTTCGTTTGATTATGAGAGATGTAAATACGGTGGTAGATACTATGGCAAAGATGGCGATGAAGTTACAACTTTTGCATGTGGAGTTTCTTTCACCTTGGGAGGAGTTTAAGAGTAGTCTTAAACGGGACTATCCCTCTATTTAAGCAGTTCCTCATTTTGTTTGTTTTTTTCTTTATTTAATTTATTTCAGTAACCAAAAAAATCTATCACTTACTTGAGTAAACGAGTGAGTTAATCACCAGACTAATTCAAGTTGATTAATAAAAAATATAAGAAACCACTCACATAAAGACGTTCAAAACGTCATTTTTTTAAAGATATTTTTTAATAATTAAAATTTAACACATATAATCGATTAATCTGTGTTATTTTTGTTAAAATTAAGCCAAACAAACTAATTTGACAAAAAAATAGTGAATCAAATTTTGAACTTGTCTAAATTAATATTATTTTTTATAGAAAATGATTACAATATCCCTATTATAGAAAATAACTAAAATACTCCTATTATATATATTAATTTTGTGAGTCATAAATTCTAGCATTTTTTTTCTCTGCTGTCATAAGGTTAGAATTTAGTGTTTTTAAAATATATATATAATAGGGATATTTTAACTATTTTTTATAATAGAAATATTATAATCATTTTTTATTAAAAAATATTAAGTTAGACCAGTTTAATATGTTATTTATTAGTTTTTTAGTTAAACTAATTTATTCAGTGTAATTTTAATAAAAATAATGCAATTTAATCGATTAAATTTTAATTATTAAAAATATTTAAAAAAAAGATATTTTTGACATCTTTATCCGAGTGACTTCCAATAATATATTATGCGTAATAGTAAACTTGCTATGTCCATGCATGCACAATTTTTTTTATCTTGGGCAGGCCAGACAAATCCGACTCGACAGAAAAATAACCCAGCCTAATTTTAGATTCAAACAGTTCTCCTTTCACCCAATCTTTTCCTCTCGTAACTTCCTTCACCTACCCCTATTGAAGATACAAAGCGCTCCACCTTCTCAAACGCATTCCGGTGACTCTTATTTTGTATCGGTCATGATTGTTCCTTTCACAGCTTTATCTTCTTTCAAGCTTCTTCTTTCTTCTCGGCCTCAGCTGCCCAATCTGTCAAGTGCTCCCTACTTTGACTCGCACACTGGCGCTGCAACCATACGGCGGCGACGAGCAGAGAAGATTCGACAAGGAAGGCAGACGAAGCTTCCTCACTAAGACAAAGATAGAGACCGAAACTCCCACTCCCAAGAAAATTTCAGAATTAGATACTACTCTAACGTGTGGAAAAGACTCGCAGACAATTGACAGCAGCTCTGACAGAGCTAGAAAAATTTTAGGCGGCGCCGACACTGGGTTAGGCTCGAAGGAGGAATTGATTTGAACCTTGGCTTCGGAACACATTTTGAACTGATTTCAATGACTACCTGAGCCTCTATTGGCTGGTAGTTATGGTACCTGTCCTATTCGGTGAAGGGTTTTCATCCTTCTTCACTTCATTATAATTTAATGTTCCTGTGACCTGAACATAATTGTAGATCCAATTTAAATGAATCTAAAAATCGATTGTATTTTTTATCAAAACAGTAACTAATAATACGAATAACACAAATATAAGATCTAAATTATTGTAAACCACACATATAACAATGTCAACTATTCTAAAGCATACAGATAAAACTAACAATGTTAGTTATTCAAAATAAACATCCTATGGGTCAACATAGTCATCGACGTCGTCTTCCTGCCAATCCTGATCATCATGCTGCTGCGCTGTGGTAGCGACACTACTGCTGATAATGACTCCACCTCTGAGCTTGGTCTGGCTCGCATAATCTCGTAGTAGGCGGCTATCTCCTACCTCTTCTTGCGAATCTCCTTTCGTCCTTTAGAATCTTCGAATGGGCCGCCTCCATTGTCTCTTCTTTCTCACGCCAGACTAACTCGGGTTGATCAAGGTGAGCAAGCAACTCACGAATATGGTCCTCATCCTTGTTGATCTGTCATCCTCACTCGTTCAGGCTCTGGGTGAGATCGCATACATGCGAACACAACTCGACATGGTCTCTAGAGATGCTAGAGGAGCACTTGAAGCCGAGGAGGATGAAGCTAAAAGACTGGATTAAAGAGTACAGGCAAAGTAGGATCAGACTCTGTAAATGTATTCTTGTATGACTTCCAAACAATGTTATGCCATATCGCATTCTGATCCACCACAACAACACTATTTGACTCGTTGCCTTCCTCGACACTCTGCTGGGATGCCAGGGTCCAAATCTGCAATTCTGTCTTATATTGGTCTTGTGCAAAATAAAAAGGAAATTGTTTTAACAAAATTTCAATAGAATTTTCTCTTAAATAAGAGACCTTCACCAAATAATGTTATCAATTTTTCTAATCTAAACAGGGTAAAGTTCAACAACACAATAATGACATTAGAACTTTAAATTTATTCCATAATAATTCAGTAGAGTATCCCCTTAAATTAGATATCTCCACCGAACAACATTTGCATTTTTCACAAAAAGTTAATCCAAACAAATTAGGTTATTAATAATTAAAATTTAACACATATAATCGATTAAATCGTGTTAATTTTTGTCAAAATTAGTTTAGACAAATTGATTTGACCGAAAAAAGGTAAATCAAATCTTGAATTGGTCTAAATTAATATTATTTTTTTATAAAAAATGACTATAATACTCTATTATTATATAATAAGAGTATTTTAATAATTCTCTATTATAAGAGTATTGTAGCCATTTTTTATAAAAAAATAATATTAATTTAGACCAGTTCAAGATTTGATTCACCATTTTTTCGATTAAATCAATTTGTCTAGTCTAATTTTAACAAAAATAACATGATTTAATTGATTACATGTATTAAATTTTAATTACTGAAAAAATCTTTAAAAAAAGACATTTTAAGTGTCTTTATCTGAATAGTTCTCAACAATTAATGAGTCCTAATTATTTTATTGTGCAACCCTTTTTTACTATGAAATTTCTAGCAAACAAAGAATCGAGAAGTAGGTGCCACTAGACCTTCTCCAACTTCCGTTCTACAAACTAACTAATTAATTTCATTACAATTAATTTCATTAAGAAAAATAACCAAACTTAACATATTTGACCTAATTAACATATTCACCCTAGCCAACTAACTAATTAATTAATTATCCCATACAGACCTAACAACTCTTAAACCCTAGTTAAATCAAATTAACATAAACTAAATAATCACAATGACTATTGTTATAACTTTTTCATAACTAATAAAAATTTTTTGATAGAACCAATTAACAATTAATAATAAATTTTGATTGTTTTTGTCTAATTCTTTTTTTACCAAATATTTTTGTTTCAAAAAATACTTTACAATAAGGCCATTTTGTTTTGAAATGTAATTACAATTTTATTTATATCGATTAGAAATGCATCATCAATGTGGTCGCAATTATTGTATAAATGTTGTCGTTGCATATAGCAATTACAATATCTAGTGCATAAATATTAGAATAAACTATTATTTTAATGTCTAAAAATTTATTTTTTAATAAAATAACTCTAAAAGAAGGAATGTCATTTTTGTTCTTGAAAAATAATTTCCATTTAATAAAATACACCAAATATACGAAGACAATAATTGAAAAACTTTTTTTAGAGATTATATTTTAATGTATTATTTGCAAGTTTGCTTAGAAAATAAAATCTTTTCATCTTTCATATTTGATAATATCATGCTAAGTGAATTTCTTTTTGAGTTTCTTTTTACATGAATGGTAAAAATTGAAAATAAAAAAGGTATATATCAAATTTTTCCTCAATTTTTTGCATCTTCTTTCTAAATGGTTTTCTAATAAATATTCTAACAAAATGTTGAATCAAAATTCCATTTTTTTTTTGGATTAGTTGTCAAAAATTGAAAATTTTTAGAACCAACAAAACAATAATTTACCGTCAATATAATGTTATTAGTAGGGGTGGCAAAACGGGTCGAGTCCGTCGGACCAATCCGCTAAACCCGCTAAAAAAGGCGAGTCGGGCTAGGAATTGGAGCCCGCCAAATTAAAAAAATCCGCCAAATTGACGGATTTTGGCGGGGCGGGGCGGGCCGGTCCGCCGGGCCGAAGATTTTTATTTTTCTTTTCTTTATTAAATAAAAGAGTTATTACTATTATAAAATTAATAATTATAGAATTTTTAAACACTTTTTTCATTTTTTGTTTTTATTCTTCTTTTAGTTATTAATTTTATTTATTTTATTTTACAATTTCGTATATATGCTCAAATTATGTGATTTATTTTTTAAAACAAAGATGATTCTATTGACAAATATTATTTTGAACAATTTTATTGAAGTTAAAATTAAAAAAATAGTAAAAAAATTATATTATAATTTGACTATTTTTTATTTGTATTTGATTTTTTAATTATTATTTTTTGGTTAATTTTAATGAATTTTATTTTTCAAAAAAAAAGAGTCAAGCGAGCTAGCCCGCCAACCCGCTAATCCGTCATAAAGCGGGACGGGCTAGCATTTTGAACCCATTTTAGTTGGCGGGGCAGGCCGGTCTACCCCGTTTATGGAGCGGGCCTTGGCGGGACGGGTTGGGGCGGGCCGACCCGCTTTGCCACCCCTACGTACTTATGAGAATCTGAGATTCCGATTGTTTACAGACTAGATAGGGAGGGCAGCCTGTAGTGACATTCCGAAACTTAAGTCAGTTGAGTGCTTAGTCGATATATCCTTACCTGTCACGGAGTCCCCGTTTTATATATTTCATAGATATTCGTTGAGCATTTATTGCCTCGGATTGACGTTTATATTATTTGTTTTTCCTTTCCTGATTCGGCATTACTTACGTTATCCATGTTTCTCGCATGATGTCGGTAACGCTCAATTTGTGGCAGTCGAATCCTCGTTATCCATAATTTCTATATTAGTGCCTCAACTTGGGTCTCTTAACTTTGCGATTTGCCAAGTATGTCCAAATTTTATGTACTGGGCCATTTTTTGTATTTTTGGATTTTTTTGGGCCTTTTTGAGCACCAAAACTCTTTTCAAAAAGAAGTTGTGCAGTTTCTTAAACCGTTTTGTTCTCCCTTGGATTTTCGAACCATCACCTATACTTCTTTCTCTCTTTCCATCAATCAATCAATTAATGAAACATTAACCCTTTAATGATAAGAGTGAGTTTTACTTCTCTTTACTTTGCTTCTCATTTCACGCTTGTTTCTGAAGAACCACTTTTCATCTTCTGAAAGAGAAAGCCTCTTCTTCAATTGCCAATGGTTCTTTTTGGGCACTCGAGACTTCCTTCCTCCTTCTTGTGGTTGTTATTTTTGTCAGGTAAATTTTGTTTCCTTTATTCTTCATGTTTGCTTCGTTGCTATATGTTTTGTGAAAACGATGAAATTTAAAACTGTGAAATGATGAAAATGCATGTTTTTTATATCATTCTTAAAATGTTTGTTTTTGCTTCATTGTTCGGTATTCTTTGTTGCTTGTTGTTTGGGTGATTTAGTAATCAGATTACTTTAGTGGAGTAGTACTGCTTAGCTCTTGTTTTTTCCCTTTTGGGGCATGAATAATTCGTAGAGTTCTTGTTTATGGATTTTATGGTGGTTTTAGGGTAGAGATTTCCTTTTCTATAGGAAAGAAAAATAAATTTTCTCTCCATGACATAGTGGTGGTGGTGCCCCTGTAGGTATTCTGAGATGCCGAGAAAAAAGGTAGTTGCCTCTCGAGAGCATGTTGGGACATCATCCTCTAGGCCAGCTCCACATCCTCTGCATCGTGCAGGTCAACGTGTAGACCTGTATTCATGGGTTTCCGAGGAAGTGAGCTCCACTCCTTGTACTATCACTAAGGACGAGCTCAAAGCTGTACGAGTGGCTGGGGTCATTTTTAATTCTGATGAAAGAAATTTATACGTACTTTCTGTTCCCCACCTAGATGATCATCTTTGTCACTTTAATCATCACGTGGGCTCCCGACTTGATTTGCTATGGATGTATGAGACGTTGTTTACACGTCTTGGAGTTCGCCTTTCATTTTCTGACTTCCAACAAGATATTCTAAGCTATACTGGTTGTGCGCCTTCATAGCTACACTGCAACACTTGGGCTACCATCTGGGGCTTCGAGTTGTTGTCTTTGTTTTTAAGGTTGACTGGTTCTTATAGGGTCTTTTTTCTATTTTTTTTTTACGTTAACTATGCCTTTTAGCTCCCAAAGTTGCAGATTTATTTCTTTCTAAGGTATCCTGAATAGGAGGATCTTGACCCTTTTTGACGAGTCTTATCATGATTTTGGAGAGAAGTCTTTAAGATTGAGAGGGTAGAGGGGACCACACATTTTTTCATGACTTTAAAAGATGAAAGTTTAACTTATATTAAAATTTTCATGTGTCGTTTCCCAATATTCAATTGCAACGTGTCAACACTTCCGAGTTTGCAAGTATCCAAATACTTTTGGAACTTTGGGGTGAAAATCCTATCTCTCTTTGGACTGTTTGCCGACGAACATGCTGCTCGGAATGCTATTAGTAAGTGCTTTGTTGTGTGTTTTTTACCTTTACTATTCTAATGACCTTTGATACTTGTGGATCTGACGAACTTGCTTTTATTTCTTTATAGTTGATATGGCTGGTGGCTTGGAGACTATTATAGCAATGAAGAGGAGGTTGACTTCTGAAGCGAACGTTGCTCCGAACCCATGTAGTGGTGATCAGGTTTCTTCCTCTGCTACATTGAGTAATACGCCCCTCCACTAGAAGTTACCTTGGGAGCTGGCCTCGAGGTTCACTATGTTGAAGATGTCTTACCTCTTCCTTCTCCCACCAAGCCGGTAGCTGAAATTCCTTCTCTGAATTCCTTTGGTTGTATTTTAAAAAAAGAGTTTCAGGATCCCGAGTTCGATGATGAATATCTTTTGATTGAAAAGACGAAGTCGGGTTTGGCTAAACTCCCTCTAGAAGAAACTGTTCCTCGGGTTTAGAGAATGTTACTTCAAGGAGTGTCAAAACGGGTCGAGTCCGTCGAACCGATCTGCTAAACCCGCTAAAAAAGGCGGGTCGGGAACCCGTCAAGTTTAAAAAACCCGTCAAACCCGCACCGCCAAATTGACGGGTTTTGGCGGGGCGGGGCGGGCCGCGCCGAAAATTTTTATTTTTTTATTTTTTATTAAATAAAAGAGTGATTACTACTATAAAATTAATAATTATATAATTTTTATACACTTTTTTTATTTTTTATTCTTCTTTTAGTTATTGACTTTATTTATTTTGTAATACAATTTTGTATATATGCTTAAATTTTGTGACTTATTTTTTAAAATAAAGATGATTCTATTGACAAATATTATTTTAAACAATTTGTTTGAAGTTAAAAATAAAAAAATAAAAAATTATATTATAATTTAACTATTTTTTATTTGTACTTGATTTTTTAGTTATTATTTTTTGGTTAATTTTAATGAATGCTATCATTTTTTTTGGATGGTGCCAGGCCCATAAAGAGCCCAAAGCACAACAAGCGGATGACCACCCAAGACCCACACGACCTGGAAATCAATCCCATCAGTTCCGTTGTGCGCCGTTCTTTCTAAGCTTGGCAATGAAGCCCGAACCCCGCTACTGTCGCCTACTGCCTACAGACGTCTAAATCCCGTTCCAGTTCGGCGCAACTTCGCCGTAGAGTCTGAGAATCTTGTGTGCCATTAGCCTTAACTCAAATTCCAGAGATTCCAATTCCAAATCATCAGTTTGAGAGCTCCAAGTGGCTTCATGCATATCCATCAGTTTGAGGTCTTGTTCACTGGACTAGAGCTAGAGAAGGAGTGAAGCGTCGGAGAGGATGACATGACTGGGTCACAGGGACTTCGAATGCAGATTGGACTCCGCCGTAGGTTGATCGATGTTTGAGAATCTTGTGCGGCATTTGCTTCAATTAAGATTGCAGTGATACCAACTCCAGATCATCAATTTGAGAATATTGTCCTCCTTGAGCGGTAGAGTGAAAGAGAGAGCTTACGCCAAGCGAAGCATGAGAGGAGCGTAGTTCCTGATGGTGATGAGTGCACGTAGATCGCGGCGGGCCTTGTCAACCTCCTTGAGGTACTCTGCATCTACCACCACCGGCAAGGCCATTTCGACAGCTGGCAGAACAGAATTAACTGCTTTTCTTGAAGGATTTTGGAGAAACAACTTTAGCACAAACTTGAGATTTTCTCTTGTCAGTATACTCGAGAGAAGGCGAATAGAGAAATATTCTTATTCTTCATGCCTGAAAACTGTAGATCAACGTGAAGAAGCCCAGCTTAGCTAACTCCTCCGGCAATGCAGCAACCGTCTTGACTCTCTCTGCTTCAACTCCAATCTCTGCCTCTATTGTCTGCACTGAGCGTCGAGATGTCCGCCAGAACAGCCTCATTAAACCTCCTGACCTCCTAAAAAGCTCCTGCCTTAAGTGAAAATGGTGGAATCCACTTCAACTTATCCAATTTTCATAAAATTAGTGATTTGTCTAATTTTCAAAAACTACCAAATTAGTGATTTGTCTAATTTTCAAAACTACCGTCTAGACTAGATCAGGTTATTTTTGTTCTAAAATTCCAAAACCAAAATGACTTTATTTAGTTAGAAAAATGCTAATCATACGTTAAGTTTTATTTTATTTTTTATTTTTAGAATTTTGTAAAAAAATAAAATAAAATAAAAGATAAAATAAAAAATTGAATTATATTGCTTTTATTATTTTTCTTTTTTATTTACAAAATTCTAAAATAAAAACACAAAACGAAAACATAAAACCAAACCCATGCTAAGAATGTATTTGATTTACGTTATAATTTTCTGATTTCATTTTAATATTTTCTATTTTTAAAATTTTACTAAAAATAGCATATTTTCCATTTTCACCTTTTATTTTTTATTAAGAACATAATACAATTTTGTCGTAGAAACTCTTGATAAGATGTTCTGAAAACTGGATTGGACCGGCTGATCGGACCGGTTTAATTGCGAACCGACAATATTAGCAATTCGGTCAGATATATAAAACTAGTGTAGAAAATCGGTGAAAAACCGTTGAACCGGACAAGAACCCGTCGGTTGAATCGAACCAGAATCCGCCCGGTTTACACAAAATGGGAAGCTCCTTCGTTTCTTTCTCCCTTTCCCCCTTTCTTTCATTCAGAAAGAAATCACACAACCCCAGCCAAAAAACCCTAGCACTGTAAGCCTACACCACCGCCGCAAGGAGTGGCATATTGCCGCGTCCGTCGCACTTAAAGTTCGCCATCCGTCCGTCTATCTAGCTTCCCTCGTGATCCAAGTCTTCAACCCCTCTTCGCTGTCACCGATCGCGGCTGCTTCCTCGAGCTCGGCGTCCATCGTCTTTGTCTGCTTAGCCGCGCTTCCGTCGCCGTTTGTTTGCCGTTCAAGTTCGCGTCTTCGTTCAGCTGTCGTCTTCGTTTGCGTTCTTTGCCGTTCACGTTCGCTCGGCGTTCACTGTTCGCGTTCACTCGCCGTTCACCGTTCGAGTTCGCATTCGTGTTCGTCTGGAAGCCACGTTGCTCTGCTTCAAACACTGCGACCAACCCGCGCGCTCCACCTAGCCGTCGAACTGCTCTCTTTTGTCGCCGCCGTGAGTTCCCTAAACCCGCCACCAGACAATACACTCACACAACACCAATACTCTGCTTCAAACTCTGCAACTTCTGATTTCTGTTACAATAAGTAACTATTTGATTTGGTATTGGTTTGAATTATTTCATAGACTGAATTAAACTTACAATAGTTATGTTCTCTTCTCTATCACATTGATATTAAGCTTTGAATTCTCTTATTTTGTTTTAATTTTACCGCACTCAGCATGTTTGATGAAATGCTTTAACCATTCTTCTGGTTGGTTTTATAATTTCTAGCTTTTAGAAACTCAGTAAGTTGATTGCATGTCAAATTAGAATAATTAGATATTAATAATTAGGAAATTTTAGCTGCACAAATAGCAT
Source organism: Arachis duranensis (assembly GCF_000817695.3). Classification (NCBI taxonomy): domain Eukaryota; kingdom Viridiplantae; phylum Streptophyta; class Magnoliopsida; order Fabales; family Fabaceae; genus Arachis; species Arachis duranensis. The sequence continues at coordinate 71,574,914 of NC_029773.3, read as the reverse complement.
CTTTGCAGAAAACATATTAGCATGATGATTCCACTTGCATTAGTGTTCTTCTGGTAAATTTTAACTGTTATTGTGAATTTGTTAATTTGCTAATTGTTCTTGTGTTGTTGTTCTGTTGTTCTTTTGTTACTTTTTTTTGTGATTTTCTGTTCTTGATTTAAGCTGTGATTGAAGGTTCTTTGGTTTTGGTATTCTTCGCTTTCCTGTAAGCTTAGCTTTTAATTCTGAGCATACACGGATCAAATCATTGTTTTCAGCAATGGTGATTTTTAGATTTTTTTTGGGGTTGCTTTGTTTTAAATGTTCCTATTGTTGTTGTGTTTTTGCTGTGATTTAAATGTTCTTTTGATTTTTTTTCTGAATGCCCAGTCAGTACTTGGTTGATTGGTTTTGCTCACTGAATGTATTTGATGATAAATTTTTAATTGATAACTCTATTACTGCTTTACTGTCTGTTTCTGTAGTTAAATTTTATTAAAGTTTCTTGAATTTGCACTGCCTGTGTTATTGATTCACTGTTCCTTCATTGCTTTTTTTTGTTTTTAATCATTGGGATGAGCTTTGTTAAAATTGGGTTGAAAACTACTAATCTTTCTTCATTTTTCATTGTTCTAACTTCTGTTCTTATTAAAAGATTTGCAATTGGTGATCTTTTGATTTATTATATGCTTCATGTTTTCATTGTTCTGTTCTTATGAAGAAAAGATTTGCAATTAGTGATTGTATGATTCATGTTTTGGTTGTTTTGTTATATAAACAAAATTCTGTTTTCATTGTTTGGTTGCCACTGTTCCTGTTCTTGATCTCCGCCGACTTGCTACCCCTCCTCCGTGTTGGATTCTTTTTGTTTCAGGCTTTGTTGTGTTTTTGTTTCAGCCTCTGTTGTGTTGTGTGTTTGTTTCGGGCTCTGTTGTGTGTTTATTGTGCAACACTATCATTTTTTGTTTTACTTTTTGACTTAGCTACATTAAGACAATATTCTCTATCTTTAACTTGTGTATTGTAATTCAATTCAGCTATTTTTAATGGAAGTATAATTATGTTAATTGTCAACAAATTTGCAGCAAGTTATTGCATATTTTGATGATTAATTACATTTAGTTGGTGATATTTTACGTAGGGTTTTAAATTTGAAAGATATTTAGGATGTTTATTTATAATTTATTTATTATTTTATTATGGAATAGTTTTTCCGGTTGAACCTCGGTTAGACCGGTTAGACCAATGAACCAATAAACCAGTGACTAAAATGGTTTGATGACCGGTCCGGTTTTCAGAACCTTGCTCTTGACACAACCAACAGTGGAGCCACGATTAAGGGAAGGGGTATATCCAAACCAAAAACCAAAACCATAATCCTCTTTAAGTTCCAACGTTAATGTCATCCATAAACATGAACATACCGCTGTTGCACCCCAAAACCAGCACACCTCATCATTCACAGTTGCTCCTCACACAAATCAGGACATGCCAAAGCATGCAAGAATTGAAGCAAGTGCATGCCTTTCTCATCAAAACAGCACAAAACCATGAACCTGTTGTGGCAACAGAGCTTCTCAGGCAGTCTGCAACCTCTGATTTTCGTGATATTGACTATGCCCTCTCGTTGTTCGATGAAATGCCTGAACCAGATTGCTTTGCCTGGAACACGTTGATAAGAGCACTTGCTGAAACCCATGATAGGCCACTGCATGCCTTGCTGTTTTTCTGCAATATGGTGTCTGATGGGATGGTGGAACCCAACAGGTTCACCTTCCCTTCTGTGTTGAAGGCTTGTTCAGTGTTGACCAGGTTGGAGGTAGGGAAGCAGGTTCATGGTTTGGTTGTGAAGTTTGGATTTTCTGGTGATGAGTTTGTGGTTAGCAATCTGCTAAGGATGTATGTGATGTGCGGGAATATGGAGGATTCCCATGTTTTGTTTCGCAGGAGTGTTGATGGTGTTGATTATATGAACAAAGTGATGAGGGATAAGAGGAGGGAGGAAGGTATTGTGGTTCTGTGCAATGTGATGGTTGATGGGTATGTGAGAGTTGGGAACCTTACGGCTGCTAGGGAGTTGTTTGACAGGATGCATAAAAGGAGTGTGGTTTCTTGGAATGCAATGATTTCCGGCTATGCACAAAATGGGTATTTTTCGGAGGCCATAGAATTGTTTCATAGGATGCAGATGGAGGATTTGCTCCCGAACCGGGTGACTTTGGTCAGCGTGTTGCCTGCAATTTCACGGCTCGGGGCCATTGAACTGGGGAAATGGGTGCATTTGTATGCAGAGAGGAACAAGATTAAGATTGATGATGCTCTTGGCTCTGCATTAGTTGATATGTATGCAAAGTGTGGGAGCATTGGGAAGGCCATTCAGGTCTTTGAGAGTCTGCCTAAGAGTAATGTGATAACATGGAATGCTATACTCGGTGGTCAAGCCATGCATGGTAAAGCCAAGGACGTGTTTGATTTTTTTGCGAGGATGGAAAGAAGTGGCATATCCCCTAGTGATGTAACATACATAGCCATCTTGAGTGCTTGTAGCCATGCAGGGTTAGTAGACAAGGGTAGATCATATTTCAATCATATGGTTAATGTGGGGTTTGTGCCTCGGATAGAGCACTATGGATGCATGGTTGATCTCTTGGGACGTGTTGGATATCTAGAAGAAGCCAAAGAACTTATATTGAACATGCCAATAAAATCAGATGATGTCATATGGAAGGCATTGCTTGGTGCTTGTAAGGTACATAAGAATGTTGAAATTGGAAGGCGTGCAGCAGAGGTTTTAATGCAACTGGCTCCACACGATAGTGGGGCATATGTGGCTATGTCGAACATATATGCCTCATCTGGTGATTGGGATGCAGTTGCAGAGGTGAGGTTGATGATGAAAGACTTAGACATAAGGAAAGACCCTGGATGCAGTTGGATCGAGATTGATGGTGTTATTCATGAGTTTCTTGTTGAAGATGATTCCCATCCTAGTGCCAAAGAAATACACTCAATGTTGGAGGAAATTTCGAACAAATTAAATTTTGAAGGTTATAGGCCAGATACCACACAAGTCTTGCTTAAGATGGATGAGACACATAAAGAAAGTGTGCTGCATTACCACAGTGAGAAGATTGCAGTTGCCTTTGGCTTAATCAGTACAACACCAAAGACCCCACTTCAGATTGTGAAAAACTTGCGAATTTGTAAAGATTGTCATTCCTCCATGAAATTAATATCAAAGATTTACAATCGCAAGATAACTATCAGGGACAGGAAGCGGTTTCACCATTTTGAGCATGGTTCATGTTCTTGTATGGACTACTGGTAGTTGGTCATTCTATGGTGACTGCAACTATAGGTTTTCGATTGTTCTAACTGTTACTAACCTCCTTCGAGTGTCTTTGAAAAGCAAAGCCTCTGTACTGGTGAGTATAGTTGCTAGAATTTGTACATCAAAAGATCCTTTTTATTGTCCATAAAGTAGATGCCTTTTGCACATAACTTGCTCAGACTGATGTAATCTCAAATATATAAACCTCCCAAGTACTATAGTTACTTTTTGTTTTTCAAAATTTAGTTGGCATTTACTGTATAAAAATTCTTTTAAGTTACATGTAAACAAATGATCATTACGGTCATGTGAATGTGCCTTAAAAGTGACTTTGAGAGAACTTTTGTCATAACTGAGCTGTTTTCAAGTACATTCTTGTGCAGAGATTAATAATTTTGGAGGAGAAGTTTTCCAATCAGCATTGAAGGTAATTTCCTTAGAACCACTTTTGAGAGGGGAACACACCTCAAGGTTCCCATCCAAGCTGCAGCTCTACCATTTTTGTCACACCGGTAGTCTGTAGCTCCAATCACTGCTCATGCATAATGTTCCTTCTTCATAAAACACTGAAACAAACACCTTCCCTTGATGAAATGCCAAACCATCTTACTCACTCCATTACTTAAACTATTCCATCCATAAGATAAATCCTAATACCTTGGTATTATGGGTAAGAGCAAGTATAGTCTTTATTCTTATTAGTTTCCAAGATAAATCTTAGTTCAAAATTCAATCTAAAAAACCATGACTCCAATGCATTTGATTTACAGCTGCTTGCACAACCCTTATCATGGCTCACTTCAACCAAGTTCCATTGGTAAGTTTTAATTGCTTTTAGCTATGGTTACTTCTTGGGTTTCTGTGATTATTCTACTTGTTTTAATTTCATTGTTGATGTTTAGGCTGCTGGAGATTCCATTGCCATTTTCTCTTCATTGAATATAAGAGCCGCTATTTTGTGAGTCCCTCTTTATCTTTCGTTCCTTTCTCCCCTCCCCTTTCTTTTGATTTCATGTAGCTCGTGATTAACTTTTGTTGTCATATAACAACATGCTGTTTCAAATGTTGGATTAGTTCTGCAATTGTCTTCATAAGGAAATTGATATGCTAAAGCTACTCCTAAAAACTACACTAAAGCTAAATATTTTTCTTTTCCATTTTATTCAACATAAAAGATTACATTCTATAGGAACCTAAAAGACCCTAAAACATTCTACTACTAGGACACATCACCTATTCTAGAACATATGCCTATGGCACCTACTACCTTCTTAGAATATTCCTATAATTATCTTTCCCATCATGTCTTTTGCTATAAATCCTTCAGGTTCCTAGTTATACATCTTTCTGAACAGGACTTTGTTCTATGCATTGTTGATTGTTCCTCAATTGTCTTGACCAGTAGTTTCTCATGTTTGAAATCCCATCTCTCCTTTGACTATGGGCTTCATAACTGTCTTGCAATATCTTGTTTGCAGTTTTTCCTATAATCTGGAAGGTGTTGCCTTGCTCCAAAAATGCTGGTTTTAAAACTGCACATGATATTCTTTTATATATTTATTATTAGAATGTAATTTTAATGACCTGTCAGTGTAAAACAGTTTTACACGTACATTCAATTATGTAATGTTACGTCAGCAAAATAACTATCTTTTACGTTGACCGCATGAATGGTCATCCAAATTATATCATATAATGTATTTAAAACAAAGAGCAAGTAAAAGCTCATTACTCAGGTAATATGGACAAAGGTTAGGAATTGCATTATGTGGTATGTTGTGAACATTCTAACATATACACAAAATATTAGTCACAAATAAGTTTCCCGTGTAGAATACATATTTGAAATATAAAATATATTGAAAACGTATAAAACAACACATGTAAATATATACAAATACACGGTAATTGATTTTTGCTGTGTAGAAAGCATTTTTTAATCTCTTTAATACTTCTTCTTTGAAAAGATTTTAGTTCTTCGGCCAGTGTCATCTTTTTGGTTCAATTACAGCAGACCATATTTAATTTTAGCCAATTATATAATGATCTGGTACATTTTCTTTCAGATTGATTGGCTGCTAAATTGAAATTTTTTATCTTTCTTTTTAGAATGGCATGGTAAAGACTAAAGACATACACATTTGATATTATAAAAGCAATTTTGTTATTTATCAAAATATTTTTTGATAAATTAATGCTAGATCTGGGGGAGAGCGTTATTTTTGTTACTTGGGATCAGAGACTCAGGGTAGCTAATATGAGAAGACTAGATGAGGAGGAAAACGGAACAAATTATGGACTGATTCTATTTTTAATCTGTGGCATATTTATTGGATTATGTTTTTGTGATGTCAGGCATATTCTCAGATACTTTTGTGTCTTTGGTACTGCTATCTGCATAAGTTCTTTAAGCAGTGAACCTCTGATTCTTGCCCCACGTTTTGGGATTGGTTTTCTTTTAGTTAATGATAAACAAAATCTTACTTCTGTTTTAATATAAATTCTATATTTTGAGGGTGAATTTGGTTCATAATTACTGGTCTATAATAATCTTGATTATCTTCCCATTGCATCGTTGAAAAGTGGTTCATAATTACTGTGCATCATTGAAAACTGGTAGGGGCATTCATAATCCAAAGGCATCTTTCGGCATGCAAATTTGCCAAAAGGATAACTGAGAGTATTTTTCTTTTGATTCTCTGGAGCTATGTAAATCTGGTTATGACCAAAATAACCATAAAAAAAACAATACTATGCATAACAAACCTGTAATTCTTTCCAATATTTGGTCAATAAAGAAAGTGGAAAATGATTTCTCTTGATTGCATCATTTAATTTTCTGTAGTCAATGACCATACATCATCATCTAATTGTTTTGTTCGGAATGAGTTCATTGTAATTATTTTTAACCACACTGATTCCTCTCTTTGTTGGTACAACCTGCACAGGTCTAACCTTGACAACATGTTTTTACTACATTCTTCACTGTTGGGGTTGAACATGTAGTTTGTAGTTGCCTTTCATAAAACTTCTGTGTACAGAGGGTAGGACTAATTTCCTGTAAATCAGAATTTTTCCATCCAATAGCATCTTCGTGGCCCTTCAAAACTCTAAGCAGCTTTCCTTCTTCCAAGTCACTTAAAAATGTACCGAGTATAACATGAAGATTTTTTTCCCCCATGAAAGATAAATTTAAGTGACTAGGAATCTATTTCAATTCTACTTTTGGTGGCTCCTCCTTCACTGAAGGAGAATTATCATCAAGGTTTAAATTATCATAGCAAGGTGTGGACACTAGTGGTTGAGCTTCACGAAGTTGTTACAGACTTCAAGATCATGACACTCAGTTTCTTCCACACATTATTGTTAACCAAATAAGCTTCCAATGCAGTACCATAAGATGATACTTTAATTTGAAAGAAGTATTTACTCATTTGTCCATAGCTTTCACTCTAAAACATTGTTGAGTTTAAAGAAAAATAACAATAAATTGATGAGGACAAACATTAGTGGTTGGGTTGAGAGCCGAAAAATGTGAGTAATGTGTTCATTGTGCAGAAAAATAAAATGTTCAAAAACTAGTCCAAAGCTTCCTTGACAGCACTTATTCCCTTCTTTGGCCTGTAATTAAGTGTTCAACTCTCTAAACAAGCAATTACTTTTCTCTTATAACCATAACCCATGTGACTAACTTTAAATCAAGGAGAAAAAGATGTTTCACAAGCAAAAAGGTATGTTCAGATTAGGTTTAAGCAAAGTGAAAAAAGGTGGATCACCAAACTTGTGCACCAAAAGGGAAAAAGAGGAAAAAGTCAAGGATTGAAGGCAAAAGAGAAAAATCAAATTAGATTTGGTTCAGAGGCAAAACAAAGAAGAAATCTGTCATCTTTATAGAATCACTCTAACTTGTTGAAGTTACCATCTTTTAACTGCACATTTTTGGGCAAGAAAAAAAAATAGAAGTTGTTTTACTCTGTTATATATGAAAGGTCAATAGTTCAAATTTTTGAAGTAAAAGAAAAAGGAAAAAAGAGAAACAACTAGGTAAAGATTCAAGTCAACTCTATAATCCATGAAATTATTGCTGTTGTCTCATCTCTTATTTGCGTCTCTAATATGATTTATGAGAAAGAAGAACAAAGTCAAAGATGTTCAACTAAACTCAAGTTTTGGAAGCTATAAGAATAAACGGCTAAAAATTGAAGTAAGTAGAGTTAGCACACTGTTTGGGTCTTCATAGCTTTCTAGTTATACCTTCTTTTTCTTCATGATTTTACATTGAATTTTCTATTCTTCAATTTTATTCTTCTTTGTCTTTTCAATCAATGGAAAAATGCAAATATGTGAGATATTAGTCAAAGCCATTGAGAGAAAATGTAAAGAAAGTAATCATGGAGAAAAGTCAGAAAATTATTTCGATCTCTTTTGTATGTATTGTTTTGTATTTATGATACTGAGGGGATTCTCTTACTAAGTTGGATGAGCACTTAGATGTTGAAAGTCTAAGAGTGAACCTAGCTAAATCAAACTTAACTAGAAGTTTGGTTTGTCTTTGATAGGATTAAGTTGAATAATTGGAAATTGGTGTTTGTAAATTTTTGAAAAGATAGTAAAAGTTCTACTACAGTTGTGGTGGAGACCGGATGTAAGTCACGTTCTACATGGTGGTTAAACCAGAATACATGGCTGTGTCATTTACTCTTCTCTATTCTGTTTCTGTTTTCTTTTGATATGAAACAAAATGAAATTGTCTCCTGCATAATCAATCTCGTAGACGTTACAGCAACTTAGTGTATTCAAAAGCAACTTGTTTGCTTTATTACTGATCAATCGTCAAGAGACAAAACTAAATTGTGCTTGCATAATCAATATTTTAGACTTATCAGCAACTCTGATTTAAATCTAGTTTGAAGTTAAAGTGTACAAATTTAAAAGAGGCCATAAATTCAATCCCCTCCGGCCCTTCTCTAGGCCATTGAAAATCTTCAATCGATATCAAGATCTAGGTCTTAAGAAATCAAGCTTCACAGCTTGAAGCAAAGATCTAATGGCCAACAACATGGGTGCAAATATTATATGGCGTACATACTTACTGAGAGTTAGTCCAACAACAGACCATCAAGATTTACTTGTCGTCATGTTTGTAAAGAACATACCAATTAAAAATCTGCTAAACATATTCACAACATTCAAAATACTTAATCAAAATAAACTACGTTAAACTTAGTTAAAAAAATACATTATATGTTGAAATCAAATAAAATCAGAGGTAAATGTACATTCTAACTTCACAAACATTTAGCAATATATATTACTACATATATAATTTTGTTCGTATACAAATAAGAAATCATTCATAAGTCATTTAAAATGATCTCAAGAAGTCATTCATAAGCAATATTTAACATATAATATACATTATAACAGATACATTATAACGGATAATATAATATAGTAAATTTTAGTGACTATGCATAAAATAAAGAACTACTAGAATGATAGAGAATTAATTATTTAATTACACAGACATTTAGCAATATGCCTATTTGAACAGAATACCTTGAACTATATGAAGTATATGTATTCAAACTTGAGCATCACTAATTTACTAAATTCAACTCCAATTAAAAACTGACAGCACAACAACAACAATATCACATCATTACAGCATTAGAACTCACAAAAGTCTAATAATCTAATCTAATCCTATCTTAACCTGTAAATTTACTAAACAAAAAAATTATTTCTAACTAAATTATTATACTAATTAACAACTAAAACCTAAATTAATCCTAACTTTAACGAAAACAAAAACAGAAATTTATTTACCAGAAAATGCATATACAAAGGTGGACGGGAGAATATTGGTGGTGGCTGGTGTTATTGGTAGCGGCTGGAAGAATTGGATGGCGGCGAGAGGGAGAGGGATTGCTGGAGGGGATGTGGTGGCGGGGCCGATGGAGCGGCAGGGAGGGAGAAGGTTAGATTGAGGAGGCGGTGGCGGGGTTGACGAAGCGGTAGGGAGGGAGAGGGTTAGAGAGAGAGAGAGACGGATTCGAAAAGAAGGGGGAGAACGTTCATGCTTCAAATTTAGGATGAAATTATCGTAAAAAAATTCGACGGTAAACCATTGTAGGTCACTAAAATGCAGTGTTTTTACTAATTGAGTTTACTGGTAGGTTTATCCGACGGCAAATCCAATACTAACTTATGCGTCTATTTTTGTTGTTTCTCTCCAATTATTACCGACAAATTTACCGTCGAAAATGTAAATTTGCAGGTAATAATTTAACCTGACAAATTCGATATCTTTACTGTTAATAAATCTGTCATTATTCTGTGACGCTAAATTTGACAATAAATTCGACGGTCATTTTTATTGTAGTGCTTGTTAGTCTCAAGCTTCCTTTCAACCTATCTCGTATTAACTATTAGCCTTATATTCCTTTTGACATAAACTCAAAGCCCTAGCTTTCTTCTTTTTCCTTGGAGTCAAAGTTCATCTTCGCCCTTCACGACTAATGTTATGATCAAGCTAAGCTATTCTTTGGTCTGGCCAACATTTTTCAAAGTTTACCTGAGACTTAAGGGTCTAGTCTCGATTCCTACTTTAATTTCATTCTTGGTCTAAAGTTGAACTTTGCTTCAACAGGTACAAAATCATTTTAACATTGCTTTTCGTATGGATGTTGAAAAAATTTCATAATTTTTTTTAAATAAACTTTTTTCATATCTTCATAAAAAAATACTTTGTTATTCCTAAGACCTACAAGTAAGGTGACTGGGTTATGAGGAAAGTTAACTGGATTATGACAGTGACAACAAAGGCAATGATAGCAATGATAAGTAACGCAAGGATGGAAGGTGCTAGCGCTAGTGAAGGGAAGGCGATAATGGTGGTAAAAGAGAATGCAACGGTTAAGTATGAGGAAAGCAAGGTAGAACATGATTAGGAAAAGGAAGAATGGAAGATTTAAGCTTTAGGGTTTTTTTTTTCTCTTCATTTCGAGTTGTGTTTGACTTTTTTTCCTTCTCAGAACCTAAAACGATGTTATTTTGTTCATAATTTAGAAATTTGCTAATTTTTCGATTTTCATCTAGTTCTTTTATGAAGCAAGTTTTTCATGAAATCAAACTTTATTTTCAATCAATTCGTAGTTCGACTAACTGATTCTGACCAACTTTTAAAATTATACACTAAATTTTAGTCCCTACAAAATTGGACTAGCTCTATCTCTGCACGGATAATATAATTTAGAGTCTACAAAATTAAATTTTGGCCCTTGCAAAATTAGACTAGCTCAATCTCACATGCACTATATATACACACACTTACACATTGGTGGCTTATGAAGCATGGACACTTCGTTGAGTTGCCGTATCGGTGTGTTGGACATAACGCACATAGACACTCGTTTGACACGCTTGTCTCTTGTGTCCAACCATATTCTATCCGAAAACACAAAAAACATTGCCAGACACAACCCAGACACAGCGTGGACACGGCCCAAAAGTTGAACTTTAGTGATTTTTAATTTTTACAAAAGTAAAACGATCAAACCCTAAGTCCCTAATTTGTTCCCTTCCGCCGTCCCACCCTCTTTGGCACCACACTTTCTCCTTGTCACTGCTGGTCTGTCACCACCTCCGGTTGTCGTCACTGTATGTGTTAGTCCTCAATCTCCACACCTTTGGTCGTCGCCGCCACTTTCTCCGTGCTCGTCGTCGTTGCTCCCTGTTCACCGGTGCTCGCTGCCTGTCATTGCATCTTCAGTCGTCGTCTGCCTACTCCATTCCAAGTAAGAGAGAATGTTTCTCCGTTGTTTAATTTTTGGTTTTGTATATGCTTCTCTTTGCTCACCTTTCTCTTGATGAACCGGAGTTGGAAAGCGTGATTTTTTTTAATGATGAAGATATCAACCATATATGATGGAGAAATAGTATGAACTTTAGATATTTTTTTTGTGTACATGTAGTTATGGTTGGAAATAGGCCAGGTGGCCTGCAGCCTGGCCTGATAGGAAATAGGCCCAGGCTCAGTCTATTAAAAAAGTCTATATTCTTTAAAAGGCCAGGCCTAGGCTTTTGAAATAGCCTGTTGGGCGTGTCAGGCAGCCTGAGCTTGTAAATATATATAGAGAGTTTTATTATACTAATAAAAATGCTATTTAAAGGATTTGAACTTGGGTCTTCTGTCTTATGAATTCTATGTTATAATAATACCTTTATCCACTCAGTCATTTGTCTCTTTAATTATATATGTGTATTTTGTATCAATATTATTCATAAATTTATTATTTTATATTTTATAATTTTAAAAATTAAATTATATCTTAAATTTAATTATTATAAAAAAAAAACAGGCCTATTAATAGGCTTCAGGCCAGATCAGATTTAACAACATATCAGGCTCAGTACTCATTAAAAAGCCTATACCAGGCTATAGGCCAAGCTAAGGCCAATATACTCTATTATAGGCCTGGCCTGTTAAGAGTAAAGTTTAGCCTGGCCTGGCCTGTTTCTACTCCTACATGTAATGTACGAAACTCTTACTAACTCTATTAAGACATAAGAGTTTAGAATTTTATCTTTTGAATATTTTATACACTTTAGGATGAAATACATATTATATGATTATTTTTAAAAATATTTATGAGTTTAATATTAATAAATATATTATATTATTAATATATGCGTGTTTCTGTGTTAGACAACTTTTTAAAATTTGCCTGTCGTGTTATATCCCAAATTCATGTTCGTATTTGTGCTTCATAGCTAATGACTAATATTAGTGACTGATTTTAGTATACACATTACATAATTGATAANACTTCTGTTGAGAGGTATGTAGGATGGATTGAGGTGGACCTAGTGTAAGATTATTATTATTATTATAGGCAATATCCCAGACAAAGTCCTATTGGGGGCGGTGGCCCGCCATTGAGAAACTGTACCAAACAGTTTCCTAAACAAATTTCTGCCGTCACCCTTCAATTTCATTATCACATTATGCATTGAATCATGAGGACGGTGGGAAGACTGACCTAATAATTAGTAGCTCTTTTTAGTTAATTAAGAACCATGTTCTTTTAGTTGGAAAAGGACTTGCATTATTCTTAATTATAATTTATATATAATTAAGTTTGAACGAAAGAAACATTATTTAGTTTTTTGGTCGAACTAAATAGTACTCATCAATTTTAGAGTCAAAATCTTATATATGCATTTATATTGATTGTTCCAAGATTAATTATTAATATATGTACATATTTTTAACATTTAACACTAACATACAAATGTAGTGTTTGTTTTGGTTGTTTATGCTATTTTTCAATTCGATAAATTAAAGATTAATTCGTCATGGATCTGAGCTCTATTTAAGGGTCTGTCGTTGGCTAATAGATTGCTGCATATACAAGACAGAATTCGAACTTTCGACATTTATTTAAACGAACGAGTAAACTGACCACTCAACTAATCCAAATTGGTTCATACAAATGTGTTGTAGACGACGAAGGCAGCTACATAGGCTTTTTTTTACGTGAAAGCTAACTTGGATCTTGTACTAACTTGAGGGTGGATGGTGGATTTTCAATCCTAAGTAATCCAACGAATTGATGGTAGTAGTGCCTGTCAAAAAGACTTCGACACTTAAGCAAGTAATAGTTTAAAAGGTATAAGAGTTAGAAGTAAATAACATACATTAGGCGTGTGATTGGACTGTTCACATAGAGCTTCAGTGCTAAATTTAAATGTAGAATTGTTGTCATGCCATTGTTGATTATGAGCAGCACGTGGAAATCATATGCAAACATGATCTGAGTTCCATCAACTCGTTTTAGCAAATTGTTTGCTATACCTAAAATTGCCATATTGCCAACTGATTATGGGAGGCCGCCATTTTGAGTGATCATGAATTGTGGTTTATAGATAAATTTATTAATATATTAAAATGTTGAGAATGTGCTCTCCAAATATGTTTACTGATTGGGTGCAACTCCAAATCTTCTATGATAGACTTATTCATGCTTTTAGAACATTGGATTTCTCAGTTGGAGGATCCATGCATATGAAGACTATTGAAGAAGTTTTGAAATTGATTGAGATTGTAGCCAACAACCAGTACTTGTATTCCTCTAAAAGAACCATGAAGATAAGAGTAATAGAACTTGACACTTTGAATACTGTTCCAGGGGTTGCCTGAAACTAGAGGTCGATCTCGGACGAGATCTTTTATATTAATCGGAGCTGATGAGTCCGATCTTACGGGAGTGTTTGGAGTCGCGGTGTCCGACGTGTGAGACTTGGTGATAATGCTGATCCTTCGTCCTCGGAGGGTGGGGGGTACCTGCAAGGGACTCCGATGCTTAAGTTAGCAAGGGTATTAAGCAGGTATTGAGTAGTATCAGAGTATGAGTTATACCTGGGTGTTCCAGTGTATTTATAATGGCGTAGAGTGACCTTCTTAGATAAGATAAGTTAGTTATCTTATCTTCTCTTTATCTTCGAGCGAGGTCATCTTATCTTTAAGGGAACCGCCTTTATCTCTATAGGCTTGGGCCGCCCTTGGATTCGGGTCGTGTTCCTCTGCTTGGGCCCTTTTATTGGGCTTTCCTGTGACTTGGCCGAGCTCTTTAAGAAGAGGCTGGGTTGTCCTAGCCTGAAGAGGTCGGTCGCTTTGTCTGTAGAACATCCCGGGTCGGACGGCTCGACCCAGGGTATGAACAGTGCCCCTGCTCGAACTTGGTCTTTTATCTGGCGGTTGAGTCTTGGTTTTAGGGCTTCGAGCCTTCTCGGGTAAAGCCGAACTCGAGCATTTTGTCGCTTTATCTTCCGTAGAGCTCTTTCTTGAATGCGGAACGTTTCTGTTCCATTTTTTCTGAAAGCGCGCGCTTTTGCCCTTTATCGTTCTCCTTGGGAATGTGCGAGGGTTTTTAATGCCCCCATTAATTTGTTCGTTTCTCTTGATTTTCTCTTTTCAAATTTTTGTATTCAAGAGATAGTTTTTCTTTCCCTGTAACTTTCCTTTTCTTTCGCCGTTTCCTATTCTGCACTTCTCGTCCCTCTGTGAAGCTTTGGCCTTCGCTTGGTGCTTCTGCTTTGTGATCGATTCTCTGCTACTCGCTTTTCAAAGTTTTCTTCGTTCTTCCAGGTTGGTTTTGCTTTCTTCCCCACCTTTTTATTTCTGCTACTTTTGCTTTTGATCCTTTTGATGACGCCTTGATTTTGTATGCTTGGAAAGTTTGAACCTTTTCTTCGTTTCTGTTTTTACTTTGGAATGTGATTCTTCAATAAAGTTTTGATTTTTCCTGAGTTGTTGTTGGAAAGCTTGAATCTTTTCGTACCACTATGCTTGACTGCCGCTATGATGTATGTTTCTGATTTTCTTTTCGTCTTTCTGTATGCTTTCGGTTGGATTTCCTGGTAGTTTAGTGCCTTTAGGGTTTTACAAGTTGATGCATTTTGAAAAAAGGCTGCTCCTTTGGTGGCTTTGTTTTGTCGATAGTTTTTCTTTTTGACGGAGATGATGATTTCTTGATGGTTTCTGGTTAAGAATGAAGGGTCGTTGCTGGGGTGTGAATTTGTAGGTCCCTTGAGTTCTTGTTCTGTGGTTGCCTCCAAAGGACGCCCCTGGATCTTTCGTGTAGGTCCTGGGTCTCCTTTTGTTCCTCATACCGTGCTTGATTGTGTAGCCGAGTTGTTTTTGCTGTTGTCCGAGATGTGTTTTAGTAATCCAATATTCTTTTCTTATTGTAGGACTAGTTGGCCTCATGGCTTCTCGCAAAAATATTGTTGAGACGTCTTCCCAAGTCCCTGAGGGCATGGCTGATTGGGTGGATTCTATGGTTCTTTTGTGTATTTATGTGGTGGACTCAGATTTTTGTATAGAGCTGCGAAAGCATCATAGGGTTTGTGGTAGTGATGCCCAGGAGAGGGATTATGAGCTTGTAGCGCCTGGTTCTGACGAGAGAGTTTGTTTTTCCACTTCACTCGAGGGGGAGCGTCCCTTCTTCTATGCTTACGAGTATTTCTTTAGTTAGTTGAACGTTACTTTTCCTTTTTCTGCCTTTGAGACCGACTTGTTGTGGTCATGTAACGTTGTTCCATCCCAGCTTCATCCCAATTCGTGGGGTTTTATAAAGATTTTTATAAAGATTTTTCAGCTGCTTTGTCAAGAGTTAGGCATCAAGCCTTCTCTAACTCATTTCCTCTATTTGTTTGTTTCGGCCAAGCCTGGGGCCTCTTCAAAAAAGAAAGCTTCTTGGGTTTCCTTTAGATCTGCTCAGGGGCACAAAGTCTTTGCCATGTATGACGAGTCTTTTAAGGACTTCAAAAATTATTTCTTTAAAGTTTGAGCTGTTGAGGGTGTTCGCCCCTTTTTTCTTGATGAAAATGATGAACCCGCTTTTCCTCTTGAGTGGCAACAGAATGTCATGGTGTCCCGGTATACTTGGGAGATGTTGGACGAGGTCGAACATGCCTTTGTGAGTGTGTTGGAGGATATTTGGGGGGAGCCCCCGCATCTGGATATTAAGAAATTTATGGGGAACCCATCTTTAGTCCGAAATGTGTTGGGTACTGACTGACGTGTTTTTAGTTTATTCTATTTTTCTATGTGCTCCATGACTTTGTTTGTTGATTCTGTCTTTCCTGTTTTTCAGAAATGTCGAAGAACAATGACTCCATGAAGGCTTTTAAAAAGGCTAGGAAGGTAGCTGCTGCACAAAATATCTCGGTCAGGGCGGCTGGGGAGGGGTCTTCTCAAACCATCCTGAAGCCGCCCGTGCCGAGTTCCCCTGGGCCGAGTAGGGTGATCCCTACTCCTCGGGTTCGACTGGCAGATCCCCCACAAACTCCTGTTGCTGCTTCTGGTGCTCATCCCTTAAAAAAGCAAAAAACATTTGAGCTCTTTAACCTGGATGCTTCAGATTTTGATGCTGTCGAGTTTGTTGACCAGCAAATTGCCCCCTATGGTGGGCTCTCCATGGATGATGTGTCTCTTCTTTAGTATCTGGATTTTATCACCAAAAGTAGTGTGAAAATGGCACATATGGGTGCGGCTATTTTCTGAACTGTTCAGGGGATCCCGATTCATGCCACAAAATCCTTCATGGAGGAGGCTAAATCAGAATTTGATCGGATCAAGGGTCTGAAGGATGAGTTAGAGGTGAAGTTGGCGAAGGTAGAGAAGGAACTGGAGGGTGAGAAGGCTAGCTCTATTGCCTTGGCTGCTTCTTTTAAGTTGGCTGAGGACATGGCACTGAAGCACAATGATAGCTATGTTTCGACTTATAGGGAGTTGGTGCATCTCCGTGATGACTTGAAAACTGCTTGGACTGATTATGCCAAGCTCCAGGGTCACCTTGTGGGCAGCGTGACTGCCGCCTGTGAGAATCTGATGGAGCAGTTCCGGATTGTTGCCCCTGATGCCGATTTGACTCTCGTTAGTCTTGATAACGTAGTAAAGGATGGCAAGATTGTCCCGGATGATCGCGATGATGATGTTGAGCCACCTCCTGCGCCTCCTCTGAAAGCTTCTACCATGCCGATTCCTTCAGCCCCCTCGACCGTAGTTGAGCCAGATTCTGACTGTCAGACTTTGAATCGAGGCAATGGGACAGTGGATGCGGTGTCTCTCCAGACTCGTCCTCCTTCACCTCCTATTGATGTTGCTACTGGGAAGCCTTTGGACTCTCTTTGATTATTCTTGATAAATTTGTGCATAGCCTGGTCTGTGGGCGTTTGAACTTTTTGTAAATGGTGTTTTGTTTGACTATTGACACTTTCTAGGATTGCTCGTTCAGCAACTTTCGTTTTGAAAAACAAAGTATTTCTCGGGTTTCCGGGGCTGGTCTTTGATGGCCTCTGGAGCTTATTGTCGTAACTCGGTAGTTTCTATATTATGTCTGTTTGCACTTGTCTTGGCGCCTTCGTAAGTTTCTATCTGACATGATTAACTTGATCCTTTGGCCAGACGCTGCTCTCATCGATCGTAATAAGCCCTTTCTTTCAGGGATTACCTTTGTGGTTTTGTGTCTTGGGCCGACTTTGTCATGTCGGACTTTTGGTCGAGTTACTTGATAATCCTCTTTTTGGACCTCGTTCAGGTCTCTTTCAGGGATTTATCTTTGTAGCTTTTATCTGCCCAGGCCGACTTTGTTATGTCGGGCCTTGTCGAGTTATTTGATAATCCTCTTTCTTGGACCTTGTTCAGGTCTCTTTCAGGGACTATCTTTGTAACTTTATATTTCTGGGTCGACTTTGTCACGTCGGGCTCTGTCGAGTTACTTGATAATCCTCTTTCTTGGACCTTGTTCAGGTCTCTTTCAGGGATTATCTTTGTAACTTTATCTTTCTGGGTCGACTTTGTCATGTCGGGCTCTGTCGAGTTACTTGATAATCCTCTTTCTTGGACCTTGTTCAGGTCTCTTTCAGGGATTATCTTTTGTAACCTTTTGTAGGAGTCCGACTTCGTCACGTCGGGCTCTTCGAAGTTATAGTAATCCTCTTTTATAGGGTTGGCCAGACCTCTTTCCAGGGCTTTACTTATAACTTGGTTTATTGGGGCTGGCCGACTTTAGGTGTCGGCCAGCCTTTAAGCTATTTTATAGCAATCCATTTTATTAGGACCTCGTCAGGTCCTTTCTATGGATCACTTTCTATAGCTTCTTGTATTATTCTATTTTCATTTTTGCCGATTTTTCTAGAATTTTGGGTTTTAACCCTCGTTTTTATCGTGATTGCACAGTGAATTTGGTTTTCACTTTCTGTCGATCTATAGCTTTATAATCGGGCGATGATTGTTTTTAGAATAATATGACTTGAACGTTTGTAGAAAATCTGAAAAAATTTTATTAAGAGAAATGCAAATATATACACGTAGGGGTTAGTTTGTAGGTCTTGGGCCTGGCACCTCATTAAAAAACCTTTTCAGGAAAAAGAGTGTGCCTTGTCCCAAGGTCCCTTATCCTCCCTAACTATAGTACCTTCTTAAGTTGCAGGCGTGCCATGACCTTGGCAGCTCTCGCCCGTCGAGTTCGGAAAGCCTGTAGTAGCCCTTCCCTAGCACTTCCATGACTCGGTAGGGTTCTTTCCAATTTGCAGCCAGCTTTCCTTCTCCAGGTCGAGTTGTTCCAATGTCATTTTGGATTAGAATGAGGTCATTCTTCATGAAGGTCCGCTGTATTACTTTTTGATTGTATCTGGAAGCCATTCGTCGTTTCAATGCTTCTTCCCTTATCCGAGCTCTTTCTCGGACTTCTGGGAGTAATTCGAGCTCTTCCCTTTGAAGTTAGGGATTGACTTCTTCACTATAGTAGATCACTCTAGGGGATCTTTCTTCAACCTCTACTGGGATCATAGCCTCCATTCCGTAAGCTAATCGGAAAGGTGATTCCCTTGTTGTAGAATGTGGGGTCGTTCGATATGCCCATAGGACTTGTGGGACCACCTCTGCCCAGGCTCCATTTGCATCCTGTAATCTTCGTTTTATCCCTGCTAATATAATTTTGTTGGCAGCTTTAGCTTGCCCATTGGCTTGGGGATGCTCAACAGAGGTGAATTGTTGTTTTATATTCAGGTCGACCGCTAGTTTTCTAAAGCCTGCGTCTGTGAACTGGGTACCATTGTCTGTAGTGATGGAGTATGGAACTCCGAACCTTGTGACGATATTTTGATACAGGAATTTTTGACTTTTTTGAGCTGTGGCATTGGCTAGGGGTTCTGCCTCGATCTATTTTGTGAAGTAGTCTATTCCTACTATGAGGAATTTGACCTGTCCGGATCCTTGGGGAAAGGGTCCGAGGAGATCGAGTCCCCATTTTGCGAATGGCCATGGTGAGGTTATGCTGATAGTTCCTCGGGCGGAGCGGTGTGGAAGTTGGCATGCTTCTGACATGGCAAACATGTCTTTACGAAGTCTGTGGCTTCTTTTTGTAGGGTTGGCCAATAGAATCCACCCCGTAGTACTTTTTTGGCGAGTGCTTGTGCTCCGAGGTGATTACCACAAATGCCACTGTGTACTTCTTCTAAGATGTCCTTAGTATTGTAAGTCGGCATGCATTTTAGCAATAGTGTTAAAATTCCTCTTTTGTATAAAGTGTTATTTATGATGGTATAGTATTGTGCTTCCCGTTTTAACTTCTTTCCCTCTTTCTCATCTGTAGGGAGGGCCTCTGTTGTGAGGTAATTAATTATGGGGGTCATCCATCCCTGATCGCGACCTATTATGGCTAGGACCTTTTCTTCTTCCGAGATTGATGGCTTCTGTAGAATTTCTTGGATAAGGTTTCTATTGTTACCTCCTGGTTTGGTGCTGGCTAGTTTTGAGAGTGCATCGGCCCAGGCATTCTGTTCTCGAGGTATGTGTCGAATCTCATATTCTCCGAGTTGTCCGAGTTGTTCCCTGGTTTTGTCCAGGTACTTTTTCATAGTGGGATCCTTGGCTTGGTAGCTGCTTGTTATTTGTGAAGTGATTACCTGTGAATCGCTGAAGATGATAAGTTTTTGAGCTCTGACCTCCCTAGCCATCTTCAAACCTGCTAGTAGTGCCTCATATTCCGCTTGATTATTCGAGGCGGGGAACCCAAATTTGAGGGAGAGTTCGATCTGGGTCCCCTGGTCGCTTTCGATTATTACGCCTGCACCACTTTCCGTTTTATTTGAGGATTCGTCCACGTATAGATTCCATTCTGTGGGGACTTCCGGTATGTTCGTAAATTCCGCAATGAAGTCGGTCAGGTATTGAGATTTGATTGCCGTCCGAGTTTCGTATTGAAGGTCAAATTCGAACAGCTCGACTGCCTATTGCAAGATTCTTCCTACCAAGTCTGTTTTCTGTAAGATCCCTTTTATGGGCTAGTTAGTTCGAACTTTAATGGTGTGAGACTGGAAATATGGGCGAAGTCGGCAAGATGTTATTTTGAGAGCGTAAGCAAATTTTTCTATTTTCTGGTAGTTCAGCTCAGATCCCTGCAATGCTTTGCTGATAAAGTATATGGGTTGCTGTTCGCTGTTGTCCTCTCGGACCAGTGCTGAAGCTATTGCCCGATTTCCCACTGCGAGGTACAAGATGAGCGGTTCCCCCTTCCGAGGCCGACTTAATATAGGTGGTTGTCCCAGAAACTTTTTAAAGTCTTGGAATGCTTGCTCGCATTCAACTGTCCATTCAAATTCCTTTCCCTTCCTTAGAGTGGCGTAGAAGGGGAGAGATCTTATTGCGGATCCTGCCAGGAATCTGGACAAGGCTGCCAGCCGCCCGTTGAGTTGTTGCACCTCTTTGATACAAGTCGGGCTTTTCATGTCGAGTACGGCCCTGCACTTGTCCGGGTTTGCTTCAATTCCTCTCTGTGTGATTATAAAACCCAAGAATTTACCGGCTTCTACTGCGAAGGTACATTTTGTGGGATTGAGTCGCATGCCGTGTCGTCTTATGGTGTTGAATACTTGTGTCAGGTTGGATAGTAACATCTCTTCATTTTGCGTCTTCACTAGCATGTCGTCTACATAGACCTCCATGATTTTTTCGATGTAATCCGAAACAACTTTGTTCATTAATCTTTGGTAAGTGGCTCCCGCATTTTTGAGACCGAAAGGCATAACAATGTAACAGTAATTTGCCTTTGGGGTTAAGAAAGAGGTTTTTTCTTGGTCGGGTGGGTACATTGGGATTTGGTTATATCCTGAGTGTGCGTCCATAAAGGAGAGGTATTTGTATCCGGAGGAGGCATCTACCAGTGCGTCGATGTTTGGGAGTGGATAAGGATCTTTTGGGCAAGCTTTGTTGAGATCGGTATAGTCGGTGCACATTTTCCACTTCCCATTTGACTTTTTTACCAAAATGACATTAGCAAGCCATAGCAGGTATTTGACTTCTCTTATGAAGCCTGCCTCCAGTAGAGCTCGTACCTGTTCTTCCACCGCTTGAGAGCGTTCTGGTCCTAGCTTTCTGCGCCTTTGTTGTACCGGCCAAGATCCTGGGTAGACTGCTAGCTTATGGCACATTAGTTTGGGATCTATACCTGGCATGTCTGCGACCTTCCACGCAAAGATGTCGGCATTATCGCGTAGGAACTGTATGAGTGATTCTCTTGTGTCCCCTTTTAGGAGTGTGCCGATGTTGGTTATTTGATCCGGGGTGTTTCCAATCTGGATTTTCTCTATTTCTCCTTCAGGTTGTGGGCGAAGCTCCTCCCGCCTCTGAGCTCCACCAAGCTTGATTGTGTGGAATTCTTCACCTCTGCCTCTGAGGTTTAGACTTTCGTTGTAACAGCGGCGCGCCATTTTCTGGTCTGCCTTTACTGTGGCTATTCCTTCTGCGGTTGGGAATTTCATGCATAGATGCGGAGTCGAGACTATTGCGCCGAGTTGATTTAACGTTGTCCGACCTATTAGAGCATTATAGGCTGAGCTTACGTCAACGATGATGTAGTCTATTTTGAGTGTTCTTGACTGACTTCCCTTTCCAAAAGTTGTGTAGAGCAGAATGTATCCCATTGGTTGAACCGGGGTATCTCCTAACCCGAACAGGCTGTCCGGATATGCTCTAAGTTCCTTTTCTTCCAAGCCGAGTTTGTCGAAGGCGGTTTTGAATAAGATATCGGCAGAGCTCCCCTGGTCTATCAGTGTGCGATGGAGATTTGCGTTTTCCAGTATAATTGTGATGACCATGGGATCGTCATGTCCTGATGTGATGCTGGATGCGTCTTCTTTGGTAAAAGTGATCGCCGGGATGTCGGGTGCTTCCTTCCTTTCTGTGACGTGATACATGTCTTTGAGATGTCTTTTGCGGGATGACTTGGAGATTCCTCCTCCGGTAAATCCGCCGTGTATCATGTGGACGTGTCTTTTGGGTGTCCGGGATGATCGTATAGTAGGTCCGACATCTTCTGCTCTTCTTCTTTTCCTTTGTTCATCTTCGTGGGTGGCCAGGTATCGATCTAACCTTCCTTCTCGTACGAGCTTTTCTATGACGTTTTTTAAATCAAAACACTCATTGGTGGAGTGTCCGCGGATCCGATGATATTCACAGTATTCAGCCCGGTTTCCTCCTCCTTTTTGGCCTTTGAGTGGTCGAGCTGGTGGTATTTTTTCTGTGTTGCAAACTTTTCTATAGACATCCACAAGAGACACCCAAAGAGGGGTGTAATTGTGGTACTTTTTGATTTTTTCTCCATGTCGATCTTCTTTTTTTCTGGAATCTTTGTCTTTATCCCGAGGGGTGAACCCTGGTTTTGAAGTCTCTCCTAATCAGGAGTTTTCCTCCATGTTGATGTATTTTTCTGCTCGCTCCTGCACCTCGTTCAGAGATGTGAGATACTTCTTTGATATGGATTGACTGAAAGGCCATTCTAGCAGACCGTTAATGAGACCCATGATGGCAACCTCTGTTGGAAGGTTTTGTATATCCATGCATGTTTTGTTGAATCTCTCCATGTAGTTTTGCAGGGTTTCCCGCTCCCCTTGTCTGATTCCTAGTAAGCTCGGAGCATGTTTTGCTTTGTCCTTTTGGATGGAGAATCTGGCCAGGAATTTTTTAGCCAAGTCGTCGAAACTTGAGATGGACCTAGGAGGGAGGTTGTCGAACCATCTAATTGCTATTTTTGTTAAAGTGGTTGGAAAAGCTTTGCAACGAATTGCATCTGAGGCATCAGTGAGGTACATTCTGCTTCTGAAGTTGCTGAGATGATGGCTGGGATCCGTTGTGCCATCGTACAAGGTCATGTCTGGGAGTTTGAAGTCTTTTGGGATTCTTGTTTTCATGATCTCCCTGGTGAATGGATCTTGTTCCTTGCAGGTGCTATCTTCGGGGGTGGGATGGCTGGCTTTAGTCTTGACATCGGCCTCAAGTTTTAGGAGTTTATTCTCCAATTCCCGGCGTCGTCTTATTTCTCTTTGTAGATCCTTTTCGGCCTTTCGTTGACGTAGAGCGTCTTCCTCGAGTTGCTTTAACCGACTTTGGAATGCCTCTAGGGCTCCCTCTTTTGGGGAGTTTTTATCATTAACTTGAGGAGTATCCTTTGGTGTTGTGCCCACGTTTTTGTGCGGCGTTCTTTCTTCTAGATCTGAGGTGTGATCGTTGTCATGGTCGTCCGCCATGGTAATGGGATGACTTCTAGGTTCTCCGGCAACGGCGCCAATGTTCCGAGGGTTACCTGAAACTAGAGGTCGATCTCAGACGAGATCTTTTAAATTAATCGGAGCTGCTGAGTCCGATCTTACGGGAGTGTTTGGAGTCGCGGTGTCCGACGTGTGAGACTTGGTGATAATGCTGATCCTTCGTCCCCGGAGGGTGGGGGGTACTTGCAAGGGACTCTGATGCTTAAGTTAGCAAGGGTATTAAGCAGGTATTGAGTAGTATTAGAGTATGAGTTATACTTGGGTGCTCCAGTATATTTATAATGGCGTAGAGTGACCTTCTTAGATAAGATAAGTTAGTTATCTTATCTTATCTTTATCTTCGAGCGAGGTCATCTTATCTTTAAGGGAACCACCTTTATCTCTATAGGCTTGGGCCGCCCTTGGATTCGGGTCGTGTTCCTCTGCTTGGGCCCTTTTATTGGGCTTTCCTGTGACTTGGCCGAGCTCTTTAAGAAGAGGCCGGGTTGTCCTAGCCTGAAGAGGTCGGTTGCTTTGTCTGTAGAACATCCCGGGTCGGACAGCTCGACCCAGGGTATGAACAAACACTATTTTGGCACAGAATAAAATGATGTCTCAATAAATTGTCTCACTCAGAAAGTAAATAGAACACATGCAAGTCTCAACAATGACTATACAAGTGAGTTATAACTTGTGTGGAAGAGCTTACAAGGAGGAAGAATGTGAGTTGTTCAAGGAGGAGCAAGTGAATTACATGAAAATTTTTTAAAAGCTACCATCTAGTGACCCCTTATCAAAAACTTGTAATCTAGGATGGAGGAACCACCCAATTTTAATTAGGACAACTGAAAGCCAAATAAATTTATTGCACCTCACCAACAACAATCTCAACCCATACAATAGACTAAATTACCTCCACCTTCATGCAGTAAACATAAAATTTTATTGATGAGACAAGATGTAAGAACTAGAAATAATTAACGATTAACTAACGTATAATAATAATAATTTAATTGTCTAAAATAGGATCAAAAAATTTAGAATATTAATTAGAAAACATAAATATGATATTTGGACTCAGTAGATTTTTCTGAGTAAAAAAAAGTAATTTTCTTCGAAAAATTGCGTAAAGATACGTATTAGTAAATTAACCGGCAATACCGGCTTCAATCTGTCTGGTACTGTACGAGAAAGATAAAAACATTAGAAAAATTTTAAGAAATAAATTAAAGTTGAAAATCTAGCATTAATTTTAAAGGTTTGGCCCAAAGTTGGGCCAAACGGGCCCAAAACACTAACGGATTGGACCGGGCCCAAGTCCAACATATATAAGTTCATTAAATGAGCCCCATTCATCTCATTCATCACCAAACACAACACACACCCTGTAAAATTTGTAAGTTGTGCGTACGCACGATGGAAGCGCCTCTTGTTGATGGCGTTCACACATATCTATGCGTGCATTTAAAATGAAAATTTTTATCTGCTGTGCATACGCACACCTCTATGCGTACGCACACTTTGTGAAAATTCTTCTGGGTGTGCGCACGCACAACCCTATGCGTACGCACACTGCCCTATTTTTCAATGAAAGCTTTGTTTTTAACCATTTTATCTTTCCGACAAGCTTGTAAACTTCCGTAATGCTTATATAGGGTGTCTTAACTTGTTTTTAGGCTTTGAAGCATAGAGAATACCCTAAATGAGTTTAACTAGATATTTTCTGGTAAAAATTTTAGAAGATAGAGCTTTAGGTTTCTGGAGTACTGAGGGTGGATTAGTTAAGTGAGGTGGTAGAGTGTTGTAAAGGCGATTGGTGTGATGAATTGGGGAGTTATGGATTTGGTGATGGCCTTACTGAAATGGATTTTTGAAAACCACTAAAATATTTTTTTCTACTGGTATTACTGAGACGCTATACGCCTGGTAGGGACGGTAGGTTAATCCCGCCTGTCGAGGTCGCGGCGGCGGCATAAGGGCGGTGGTTCGTCCCGCTTACATTGAAATGTGAGGTATGTGGCTGAGTATCCCGCTCTCATCCTTTTGGAATCACAAGAGTGTGCGCAGGCACTATATTCCTAGACCGTGTACCGGGCACGATATCCCTGGGGGTACCCATTTTATTCGTGACCGAAAGGCAACATCCCGGGAGAATGTGTCGGATTGGCAGTTGAACCGACAATGTGATATCACAACCAATAAGACAGACATTCATCATGTGCATCTTCTATATGGTTGTTTTCTTTGTTTACTTGCATATTATGGCTAATTGTATAACATGCTTAATTGCTTCTTGATTTACTTGTTATACTTGATAATTACTTGTGCTTTACTTGTTTAGTTACTTGTGTTTTCTACTGGGATTGAAGAGGTTCGATAGTAGGTGGCGATGGAATCGCATGGCGGTTAGGCCGGTGAACGCTGTGGGACAGCGGTGAAATGATAGTTTAGAATTTCCTAAGTTAGATTACCCCTGTTTAGTTATGGTTTTATATTTAGTTATGCTTTAAGTTGAATCTCATGATTAATATAAAGTTCTAGGATTGCCTCTAGCGTCCCGGAGTCTTATATCTTACATTACTGGGCACTGTTACCATACTGAGAACCGGAGGTTCTCATGTATGCTTTGTTGTTGTTTTTCAGATGCAGGTCACAACTTACCCTGGTGAGTTGTTTGATGGTGGCAGAGCAGAGGACCTTACTCCATTTTGTTACCTTTTTGGTTATTTTGATTAGTTCTCTCACTTTTGTATTTATTTTTGCCTTAGAGACTAACTTTGAGAGAGATATATTGTATTCTGTTTTAACTTTCAAAAATTCTGTATGTCAATATATAACTAGTTGGCCTAAACTTCGTAGGCCGAGGCTAGTATCTTATGATTATTATGCTCTTATATAAACATATGTCTTTCTATCCTGTATCTATATCTTGTGCCATAAGCTTGTAGTTTCGTGTGAACGTTTTGCGCTTTTGAAACTCTATTTTTGAGCTTATTTCTTCATTGGGCTTCTAGAATTACTACTCCTTTCTATATATTTTATTGTATAAGCCTTAGATTTGTCGTAACCTTTGATTAATCTTTGTTTTACAACTAGAGGTAAGGCTTAGGGTAACTAGGGTGTTACACAAGAGACAACTTCCAAAATCAATATGCATCCATTAAAAACTTGAAAGTGCAAGTAGGACAAATTGTCAAGCAACTCATAGAGAGACCACCATCCAATAATTTTTCAAGTGATACAATTTTCAATCTAAGAGAAAAATATAAGGTCATTAGCTTGAGAAGTGGAAGAGTGGTTAGCAATAAAAATGAAACTCAAACAGAGGCATCAAAGGAAGCCCACGCGAAAAAAGAAAAATAAGAAAAGGAGAGCACTATTCATGCACCAACAATTGAAACTTCAAAGAAAAAGGAAACATTAACCCCTTATCAACAAAAACTTTCATTTCCTCAAAGGTTTCAGAAGGAGAACCAAGAGAAGCAATACTCCAAATTCTTAGAGGTGTTCAAGAAGTTTCACATCAATATCCCATTCATATAAGTCTTGTAATAAATACCTCTTTATGATAAATTCATGAAGGAGTTTCTATCCAAGAAAAGGATGTCGAAGAAAGATGAAACAATGGTAATGACCAAGGAATGTATTGTAATTATTCTAAAAAATTTTCCAAAAAAAAATGCAAGATCCAAGGAGTTTCCAAATTTCACGCACCATTAGAAACACTGGTGCACGAAATTGTGATCAAACTTTTCACAACTCCGCATAACTGGTGGGCGAAATTGTGATCATCAATGGCGCCATCAACATGGTACGCACAATTGTAATCTCACTTCTTTATCACAACTTCGCACAACTAACCAGCAAGTGTACTGGGTCGTCCAAGTAATAAACCTTACGCGAGTAAGGGTCGATCCCACAGAGATTGTTGGTATGAAGCAAGCTATGGTCACCTTGTAAATCTTAGTCAGGCAAACTCAAATGGTTATGGGTGATATATGAATAAAACATAAAGATAAAGATAGAGATACTTATGTAATTCATTGGTAGGAATTTCAGATAAGCGTATGAAGATGCTTGGTCCCTTCCGTCTCTCTGCTTTCCTACTGTCTTCAT
>NC_029773.3:71495725-71547245 GCF_000817695.3 Arachis duranensis | reverse complement strand
GGAATGGCTGGCTCGGTTGTCAGGCGAGCACTCGGTTGTCAGGCGATCAACCATGCATCGTGTATCAGGAATCCAAGAGATATCCACCCAATCTAAGGTAGAACGGAGGTGGTTGTCAGGCACACGTTCATAGGTGAGAATGATGATGAGTGTCACGGATCATCACATTCATCAAGTTGAAGAACAAGTGGTATCTTAGAACAAGAACAAGCGGAATTGAATAGAAGAACAATAGTAATTGCATTAATACTCGAGGTACAGCAGAGCTCCACACCTTAATCTATGGTGTGTAGAAACTCCACCGTTGAAAATACATAAGAACAAGGTCTAGGCATGGCCGAATGGGGTTTAGAGGCTCATGCTGTAGAAGATACAATATGAGATGCAAAAATGTCATAAGTTGCTAAATGAATCTCTAAAAATAGTTTTATACTAAACTAGTAACCTAGGTTTACAGAAAATGAGTAACTAAGTGTAGAAATCCACTTCCGGGGTCCACTTGGTAAGTGTTTGGGCTGAGCTTTGGAGCTTTTACATGCATAGGTTATTCTTGGAGTTAAACACTAGCTTGGGTGCCAGTTTGGGCGTTTAACTCCAGTTTTGGTGACAGTTCTGACGTTTTACGCCAGAAAAGAGTTTCTGGCTGGCATTTAACGCCAGTTTGGGCCATCAAATATCAGAAAAAGTATGGACTATTATACATTGCTAGAAAGTCCAAGATATCTACTTTCCAATGCAATTGAGAGCGTGCCAATTGGGCTTCTGTAGCTCCAGAAAATCCATTTCGAGTGCAAGAGGGTCAGAATCCAACAGCATCTGCAGTCGTTTCTCAGTCTCTGAATTAGATTTTTGCTCAGGTCCCTCAATTTCAGTCAGAAAATACCTAAAATTATAGAAAAATACACAAACCCATGATGAAGTCCAGGATTGTGATTTTTGAATAAAAATTAATAAAAATATAACAAAAAGTGAATGAAACATGCTAAAAACTATATGAAAATACTATCAAAAAGCGTATAAAATATCCGCTCATCACAACACCAAACTTAAACTGTTGCTTGTCCCCAAGAAACTAGACAAATAAAATAGGATAAAAAGAAGATTATGGTGCAATAACATCTTAGAGTCTTTAATGAAGCTCAAATTCAAATTAGATGAGCGGGGCTTTAGAGCTTTTTGCTTCTGAATAGTTTTGGCTTTAGAGCTCATTTTATCCCCTGAAACTCAGAATGATTGGCTTCTTTCAGAACTCAGCATGCAGATAGTGTTATTGATTCTCCTAGTTTAGTATGTTAATTCTTGAACACAGCTACTTTATGAGTCTTGGCCGCGACCCTAAGCATCTTGTTTTCCAGTATTACCACCGGATACATAAATGTCACAGACACATAACTGGGTGAACCTTTTCAGATTGTGATTTAGCTTTGCTAGAGTCCCCAGTTAGAGGTGCCCAGAGTTCTTAAGCACACTCTTTTTGTTTTTGATCACGACTTGAACCACTCAGTCTCAAGCTTTTCACTTGGACCTTCATGACACAAGCACATGGTTAGGGACAGCTTGATTTAGCCGCTTAGGCTAGGATTTCATTCCTGTGGGCCCTTCTATCCACTGATGCTCAAAGCCTTGGATTCTTTTTACCCTTACCTTTTAGTTTAAAGGGTTACTGGCTTTTTGCTCTTGCCTTTTGGTTTAAAGAGCTATTGGTTATTTCTGCTTGCTTTTTCTTTTTCTTCATTTTTCACCTTTTTTCGCAAGCTTTGTGTTCTTCACTGCTTTTTCTTGCTTCAAGAATCAATTTTATGATATTTCATATTATCAATAACATTTTTCTGTTCACCTCATTCTTTCAAGAACTAAACACTACTCAAATTTCAGTGTAAAAAAAATACGCACTATTTATGCATTCATTCAGAGAGCTAAACTAATGCCACCACATATAAATAATTTGAATTTTTCTTATTTTGTACTCAAAATATTTGCACCCTTACTCTTCTAAAAAAAATTACTATTTTATTCATGTTTGATGATGATAAGAAGAGTAAATTATACCCGAATTGATAAAAATAATACTAATGCTCATGCAACTTTAATACTAATGCTCATGCAACTCTTAAAATAGGTCTCTAATAACAGAAGTTATCACAGAGTTAGGACTCAACAACCTTTATTTTGAGAGAGAGGTGCTCCCTCAATCTGTGTGACGGCTAGCTCTTCAAGGGACAGCTTCTGGCACTTTACCTCCTGTAGCTCATGCCATTTGTTTCTCTTGTTCCTTGAGCAGTTTGCAAAGCATGCTGTTTTGATTCTGTTGCTCTTCCTTGAGTTGCTCCATAGCTTCTTGTAGCTTGATGACAGATGCTTCTAAGCGGGCCCAATAGTCAAATTGAGGAATATCTGGGAGGAGCTCATGCGCCCTCCTCTTGATGGGGTTGTCTTGAACTTGAGGTCCATCCATTACTTTTTTGGTGATTGGGCGTTCAACTGGGATGTACTCATCCACACCTATCTGTACCCCCGCATCTTTACATAACAGACTAATCAAGCTTGGGTAAGCCAATTTGGCCTCAGTGGATTCCTTGTTTGCAAATATGTGAATTTCACAAGAAATCAGCTGATGAACCTCCACTTTTTTTCCAGCATAATACAGTGAATCATCACTGCTCTTTTGACAGTGACTTCAGAGCGGTTACTGGTAGGAAGTATAGAACGCCCAATGAAATTCAGTCAGCCCCTAGCAACTGGTTTGAGATCTCCTCTCTTGAGTTGGTTTGGAACACCTTTTGAGTTGGTTATCCACTTGGTTCCAGGGAGGCATATGTCCTCTAGAACTTGATCCAGCTTTTTATCTTTAGCCATTCTCCTATTAAAGGATTTTTGGATCATCTTGTAGTTGAGAAAGTTTGAGGACTTTTCTCACTTTATCATGGTGGAAGTAAATAACCTTTCCTCTGACCATAGTATGAAAGGTGTGAAAGGCAGTCCCCTCCATTCTTTGCTTATCTGTCATCCACAGATTTGCATAGAATTCATGGATCATGTTTCTTCCAACATGTATCTCAGGATTAGCCAGGATTTTTCAGCCTCTGTTTCAAATATGCTCTTGGATCTCCGGGTATTCATCTTCTTTTAGATTGAACTTGACTTCCGGGATCACTAATCTTTGGCACACAATTTTGAAGTAATGGTCTGCATGTTCTTTGATGAAGAACCTCTCATGTATCCAAGGTTTTGGATTATTTTCTTTCTTGCCTCTTAGAGTGGTTTGTTTTTCTTTAGGGGCCATGATCTTGATCACGGAAAATCACACCAAACTTAGAGGTTTGCTTGTCCTCAAGAAAAAGAAAAGAAAGGGGGAATAGAAGGAGAGAAATATTCGAATAATGGGTTAAGAAGGTTGGCCGAATGTATATTTAAAAGGGAGGGGGTGGGTTCGAATTTTTAGAGAAGAAAAGATAGAAATATATGATTGAAAAAAAGATAAACATGATGTGAAAAAGATAAGATTTTAAAATTTAAAAGATTTGAAAAAGATATGAGGAGGTGAAATCTGAATTTTTGTTGATGCAAGTAAGAAATAAAAGATAATATGAAAGAATGAAAAAGATTTGGAAAGAAATTGGAAAGAAAGATGAGTTTTAAAAATGTGTTGAAAAAGAATTGAAAAAGAATTAATAAGATTAATTTTTTTTTGAAAATGGATATTAGAGAATGAATATTTGAAACATGTTTATGTAGAAAATTATGAATTAAAACATGAAAATTTGAAAAAAAAACTAAATTGGAAATAAAATTACCTCCCCCTGCTGTTCTGGCGTTAAACGCCCAGAATGATAGCCATTCTGGCATTAAATGCCCATCTGGTTGCCAATTTGGGCATTTAACGCCCAGACAGGTACCCTGACTGGCGTTAAACTTCAGAAATACTTTCATCACTGGGCATTTTTCTGAACGCCTAGGATGCTGCTATTTCTGACGTTAAACGCCCAAAATGCTGCCCATTCTGGCGTTTAACGCCCAGAATGGTATCTTTACTGGCGTTAAACGCCCAGAATGATATCCATTTTGGCGTTTAACGCCCAAAATACCTCTTTGCTGGCGTTTTAACGCCAGTGAGCTCTTTTTCTCTGTGATTCCTCTGCTTTATGTTCTGAACCTTCATTTTTATGAATTATTTACCGAAATGTATTATCAAACATGAATAACAAAATTAAATAAACTCAAAACATCTAATTTCTGCTAATGGCTGGGTTGCCTCCCAACAAGCGTTTCTTTACTGTCTTTAGCTGGATTTTACTGAGCTTTAATTTAGTCTCAATTTTGAGTATTCTTGCTCAACATTGTCTTCAAGATAATGTTTGACTCTCTGCCCATTAACAATGAACTTTTTGTCAGAGTCAATATCCTGAAGCTCTACATGTCCACATCGTGACACACTTGTAATCACATATGGTCCCTTCCACCGGGATTTCAGTTTCCCAGGGAACATTCTGAGTCTAGAGTTAAATAGCAGAACCTTCTGTCCTGGCTCAAAGACTCTAGATGACAGCTTTCTGTCATGCCACCTTTTTGCTTTCTCCTTGTAAATTTTAGCATTTTCAAAAGCATTGAGTCTGAACTCCTCTAGCTCATTCAACTGGTCTCCAGCTACCTTAGCATCAAGGTTTAGGAACATGGTTGCCCAGTAGGCCTTGTGTTCCAGTTCCACTGGCAGATGACAGGCTTTTCCATACACAAGCTGGTATGGAGAGGTCCTTATAAGAGTCTTGAATGCGGTTCTGTATGCCCACAGAGCATCATCCTGACTTCTTGCCCAATCCCTTCTACAGGTACTTACAGTCCGTTCTAGGATTCATTTTAGTTCTCTATTTGAGACTTCAGTCTGTCCATTTATCTGTGGATGATATGGAGTTGCCACTTTGTGGTTAATTCCATATCGGATCAGAGCAGAGTCAAGCTGTTTATTGCAGAAATGAGTGCCTCCATCACTGATTAGTACTCTAGGGACACCAAACCTGCTAAAGATATGCTTCTGGAGAAATTTCAACATTGTCTTAGTATCATTGGTGAGTGTTGCAATTGCTTCTACCCATTTAGATACATACTCTACTGCCACCAGAATATAAGTGTTTGAATATGATGGTGGAAAAGGTCCCATGAAGTCAATACCCCATACATCAAACAACTCAATCTCTAAGATCCCTTGCTGAGGCATGGCATAACCGTGAGGTAGATTACCAGCTCTTTGGCAACTGTCACAGTTACGTACAAACTCTCGGGAGTCTCTATAGAGAGTAGGCCAGTAGAAGCCACATTGGAGAATCCTTGTGGCTGTTTGCTCACCTCCAAAATATCCTCCATATTGTGATCCATGGCAGTGCCATAGGATCTTCTGCGCCTCTTCTCTAGGTACACATCTGCGGATTATTCCATCTGCACACCTCTTAAAGAGATATGGTTCATCCCACAAGTAGTACTTTGCATCAGAAACCAATTTTTTTGTTTTCTGCCTACTGTACTCTTTGGGTATGAATCTCACAGCTTTATAGTTTGCAATGTCTATAAACCATGGTGCTTCCTGAATAGAAAACAATTGCTCATCCAGAAAGGTTTCAGAGATCTCAGTAGGAGGGAGGGATGCTCTTGCTACTGGTTCTATCTGGGACAGGTGGTTAGCTACTTGGTTCTCTGTGCCTTTTCTGTCTCTTATTTCTATATCACACTCTTGCAAAAGCAACACCCATCTTATGAGTCTGGATTTTGAAACCTGTTTTGTGAGGAGATATTTTAGAGCAGCATGGTCAGTGTACACAATCACTTTTGTTCCTACTAAATAAGATCTGAACTTGTCAATGGTATAAACCACTGCAAGCAACTCCTTCTCTGTGGTTGTGAAATTCTTCTACGCGTCATTTAAAACACGACTAGTATAATAAATAACATACAGAAGCTTGTCATGCCTCTGTCCTAATACTGCACTAATGCCTGGTCACTAGCATCACACATTAGTTTGAATGGTAAAGTCTAATCTGGTGTAGAAATGACTAGTGCTGTGACCAGCTTAGCTTTTAGGGTCTCAAAGGCCTGCAAACACTCTGTGTCAAAGACAAATGGTGTGTCAGCGGCTAGCAGATTACTCAGAGGTTTTGCAATTTTTGAAAAATCCTTTATAAACCTCCTATAAAATCCTGCATGCCCCAGAAAGCTTCTGATTGCCTTAACATTGGCAGGTGGTGGTAATTTTTCAATTACCTCTACCTTAGCTTGATCCACCTCTATTCCCTTGTTCAAAATTTTGTGCCCAAGGACAATTTCTTTAGTCACCATAAAATGACATTTTTCCCAGTTTAAAACCAGGTTAGTCTCTTGGCACCTTTTCAGAATAAGTACTAGATGGTCAAGACAGGAGCTGAACGAGTCTCCAAATACTGAGAATTCATCCTTGAAGACTTCCAGAAATTTCTCTACCATATCAGAGAAGATAGAGAGCATGCATCTCTGAAAGGTTGCAGGTACATTGCACAGACCAAATGACATCCTTCTGTAGGCGAATACTCCAGATGGACACGTGAATGCTATTTTTTCTTGGTTCTAAGGATCTACTGCAATTTGATTGTAACATGAATAGCCATCCAAAAAGTAGTAGTATTCATGACCTGCTAGTCTCTCTAGCATCTGGTCTATGAATGGTAAAGGAAAATGATCCTTTCTAGTGGCTGTATTAAGATTTCTGTAGTCAATACACATACGCCACCCTGTTACTATTCTTGTAGGAACCAGTTCATTCTTTTCATTATGAACCACTGTCATTCCTCCCTTCTTGGGAACAACTTGGACAGGGCTCACCCAGAGGCTATCAGAAATAGGATAAATAATCCCAGCTTCTAGTAATTTAGTGACCTCTTTCTGCACACCTCCTTCATGGCTGGATTAGGCCGCCTCTGTGGTTGAACCACTGGCTTAGCATCATCCTCCAATAGGATCTTGTGCATGTATGTGGCTGAGCTAATGCCCTTAAGATCACTTATGGACCACCCAAGAGCTGTCTTGTGTGTCCTTAGCACCTGAATTAGTGCTTTCTCTTCCTGTGGCTCTAAAGAAGAGCTTATGATCATGGAAAAAGTGTCATCCTTTCCCAAAAATGCATATTTCAGGGATGGTGGTAGTGGTTTGAGCTCGGGTTTAGGAGGCTTCTCCTCTTCCTGAGGTGTTTTCAGAGGTTCTTTTGTTTTCTCTGGTTCCTCCAGATCAGGCTAAATATCTTTAAAAATGTTCTCTAGCTCTGATTCGAGACTTTCAGTCATATTGAACTCTTTCATCAGAGAGTCAATAATATCAACGCTCATACAATCGTTTGTGGTGTCTGGATGCTGCATAGCTTTGACAGCATTCAACTTAAACTCATCCTCATTGACTCTCAGGGTCACCTCCCCTTTTTGGACATCAATGAGGGTTCGTCCAGTTGCTAGGAAAGGTCTTCCTAGAAAGAGAGTTTCACTCTTGTGCTCCTCCATTTCCAGCACCACAAAGTCAGTGGAAAAGGCAAATGGCCCAACCTTGACAATCATGTCCTCAATTACTCCTGATGGAATTTTAGTGGAGCCATAAGCAAGTTGGAGGCATATCCGGGTTGGTTTAACTTCATTAGTCAAACCAAGCTTTTTGATAGTGGATGTAGGTATCGGGTTGATAGTTGCCCCACGATCACATAGAGATGTCTTGGTACAAGCATCCTCTAATGTGCATTGTATCATAAAGCTTCCGGGATCTTTAAGCTTCTCTGGTAAGCTTTTCAGAATGACTGCACTGCATTCTTCAGGGAGCAAAACTTTTTCAGTTTCTCTCCAATCCTTCTTATGACTTAAGATCTCTTTCATGAACTTAGCATAAGAGGGTATTTGCTCAAGTGCCTCTGCAAATGGAATCTTTATTTCAAGAGTCCTGAGATAGTCTGTAAAGCGGGCAAATTGTTTATCTTGTTTCGCTTGGCAGAGTTTCTGAGGATAAGGCATCTTGGCTTTATAGTCTTCAACCTTAGTTGCTGCAGGTTACTACCTACAGAAGTGGTTGGAGAAGCCTGCTTAATGGGGTTGTTATTAGCACTTGTAGGTGTCTGATCCCTCATTGGCGTTTGAACACCAGAATTGGGGGCTGTAAGCCAGATTGCCACCCTTTTCTGGCGTTTGGACGCCAGAATTGGCTATTCACTAGGCGTTTAACGCCACTTTTTCACCTTTTTCTGGCGTTTGAACGCCAGAATCATTCCTCTCTGGGCTCTTACTATCCTCAGAGAGATTTTGGGTAGTGGGTTGGTCATCCTCTGTCAGTTGTTCCTTTCTTGGCTTCCTGTTGCCTTGAGTTGAAACATTCAATGTCTTCCCACTCCTTAAATGAACAGCTTGACACTCTTCTGTTATCTGTTTAGATAAATGTTGTCTTGTCTGATCCAATTGTGCTTCCATATTCTTGTTAGCGTTTTTAGCGTCTTGTAGCATTTCCTTAAATTTTGCTAATTGTTTTGTTATAAAAAGTAATTGCTGATTGAGTTCAACAACTTGTTCTGGAGGACTAAGTTCAGTGGATACTGCTTTAGCCTCTTCTTTCAGGTGTTTTCCGAACTTGTGAATAAGAGCCGGATAGCTGAAGAATGTGTGAGGAACGCAGCTGAGGCAAAGAATGATAACCGGGAGTAAGGAAGAGTAATTACCGATTTCGACATAGATCGTCGAGGACTAGGATAGAGGATGGAGCTTCACAGAGCACTAAATGCCCCTGTATTACTAGAGCATCGAATACCTTAGTTCCTAAATTTGATAGCCGAGACAACAAAGAAAAGGTTATGCAAATTTGAGTTAGAATTCTTACTATGAAAAGCCGACAAAGAGTTAGGCAGATTTGAGAAGAAGACTTTTCAAGCTGGAAGGAAAAGGACACCTATCTCTGAAGATTACTTCAACGACTAGAATTGGATGAGCAATTAAGAACAAGAAATTTAAAACCCGCTAAGTTAGCCTATTTCAATTTTTTGGAGAGTATTAATGGTGAAAGGCATGCCAAATAGATTTCTGCCGTAACTTTCGAACCTATTCCACGTACTCTATATTTTGTAACTTCTGAAACACGCTTCTAAAACAAGTTCATGTATTACAACCTAAGCTAGTTTAAATGAAAGGAGATAAACAATTCGAATAATGAGGATAGCTTCGGTAGACTCTAAGTATGCCGAAGGACTACCCACACCTCTTTTCAGATAACTGAATCTGAATTTTGAGGGCAAAATTCCTAATTAAGTGGGTAAGATGTAAACCCCGCTAAAATCAGTAAATAATTAGTCAATAATTTGAATTTTAATTAGGAAAGCTAAAAATGAAAAACTAATATCAAAATAGGATAGAACTCATCGAAATGAGAATTTTGATATCAATTTAAAAAATTTGACCCAAAATCGAACCGAAAGGGTCAAACCGGTTGAACTGGGGCCCAAACGGGCCCGTGGGTCCAACCGGACCATGACTTAAAAGAGGGACAGAAGCTCTTCTCCATTTCAGCATCAACAGCGCTGAAAACAAATTGGGGAGAGGAGGAGATCCCTAACCCTCATCCAAGCTTCAAACCACCGTATCTTCCTCGTTTGAGCTCCGATCGCCGCACCGTTTGTGGCCACGCGTCCAGCATGTCGAGCTCTACCTTTCTATCTAAACAATTTTACTGGTAAGCCTCATATTTGGTTCAGAATCTCTACCTCTCTTTCTTTGGTGAAATTGAAAACCTATAGTGAATCTTGTCCAATTTTTTGTGTTCTAGGTTCAAGTTAGCTTTCGAAAATTGTGGGCTCAAGCTGTTGATTATATGGGTATATTAAGAACACCCTAACCCTAGCTCAATCTTGTATTTACAATGGAAAAATTGAAATTGGAACATGTATATGTATTAGGTGTAGATCAAGTGGGTATATATGCATTGGAATTGAATTGGGAATACTTGGAAGCTTTTTGGTGGTCAAGACTTGTTTTGGGGCTATTTTGATTGAGCTTGGAGGGGCTGTGATTTGTGTTGTGAGGCTACCTTGGGTGATACAAAGTGATTGGCCAAGGTTTGGTTTAAGTTTCGCACGTTTATTATTTACGGTGTTGTGAAAACTTAGGTTAGAGAAACCATAGGATAAGTTGAATTATTTGTTGTATTTAATGATTAGCCTTGTAATGTTGTTGGAATATATTTGTTGGTGGATATATATTGGAATTATGAGGTGTGGAAGTTGTTAATGGTGTGCTCTTATATTTTTTTTATGATGGATTAGGATTGGTGTTTGTTAATAAGGATGTAGAGTTGTGTTGTGGTGGTATTGCATATGCTGTAACTAATTATGTAATGATCGAAATTAAATGAGACTGAGTTTGGGATAAACTTAGGAATATAAGGAACTAAACTGGAAAATTTGGGACCTTTTTGTCAAATATATAATTTATGGCAAATTTTTAAAGTTAGGTTGTTAAATCTGTCTTGCAGCAGAAAAGGTCAAACAGGGCAGCAACTTGTTTGTCTTGCTGCGACTTCTACGAGTTGAGTTTTGGAGTGAAACTAATTTTGTTATAAAATCTGATTAACTTGATTTATTGTTCTAAAACTTCAGAATTTTAAGAGTTGAGGATTGGGAGTTGTGAATTTTTGAATATTGGTAGTCAAAGCTGAAAAGAAACAGATTTCAGCAAGCTACGTATCAACTTCCAATGCTTGTAACTCTTATAATTGAATAGCAATTGGGTTGCAACCAAAACACACTTGTTTCTGGATGAGCTAGGAGTTCCCAAACCAAAATTTAGCTTAATTGGAATTTTGTAATAAAAGTTATTCAAATTGAAAGGTACTAAGCTTGTTGGTTTCTAAAACAGATTTTGACTAATTTTTACTTAACTTCCAGGTAATGTAACTTCTTCATTAAAAATGGTATAACTCAGAACCAATTGAGAAAGAAACTTGGATGAGTAAAGTTTGACTACATTAATTTTTAAAGTCATTGGATTTAACTTGGATTTTATATTGAATTTTGAAATCACATGCTGCTGCTGTTTTTCTGGTTTTATGCACTGCAGAGTAGTCACGATTTTTTCTTTATTCGTGAGGCTAGAGAAATTAGAAAATTATGATCTTTAGTTTGTTAGAAAGCTTATTTCAAGATGAACGCCTAGACATAAAGTTTTTGCAATTCCGAGTTCATTTGTTATATTAAAAACAGAAAAGAAAATAGAGTGTCGAGGATGTCTTAGTGATAGTCATGGGTTCGAAAAGTTAAAGTTTAATCTTCGTGTGATGTGATTGATTTAATGTTAGAGTTAGGTTGATTTTAAGATTATTCAATACTAAAAATGTTGAGAAGATTTTGATAAATGGTTTGGTCGGGATCTGGAAAGGTTAAACGTGATGAATTATAAGAGAATGATGCGAAAGCTAAATGAATACATGTTGTTATGGCTATAAAGAACAAATGTAAGGAAATGATGATGATAAATGATGAGATTTGGGAATGACTGTGTGTGGCCAAAATGGTCGATATGACAAGTTGAGGACGGAAATTCCCTCTCTTGTCGTGATGCAGATGTGTGGAAGGTGGAAAGGCACTCTCCTTCGTATATCCTCCAGGAGAAGGTGGAAAGGCACACTCCTTCGATGTGGAAAGGCACTCTCCTTCGTTTATGATCCTCCTGGAGATGCGCAACCTAGAGACCAATGTCTGGGTTAGCTACCAGATGTGTCGGGTTCTGGCAAAATAACCGACACGTGAGCTCACGGCCAGTAGGATAGACATTTATCATATGCATATCCGTGCTTTGTTTGCTATGCCTTAATTGGGAATGCCTAATTGATATATATCACCTGCTACTTGTATATTTGCTACTTGTATTATCTGTTTGTTACTTGTGCTTGAACTTGTTTGGTTGTTTGTTCCTGTTGCATTATGGATAATAGAGGTATGGAGGAAATGGAAAAATGGTTTGATGATAGGTGTGAATTGAAATTGAGTAAGTTAGGTAGATTTATAATACCTACCCCTGTTTATGGCTTCTATTTAGTACTTGAGTTGGATAACTGAATAACGGAGTTCTAGGATTGCCTATGACATTCTCAGGACCTTATTTATTATACGCGTGGCACTTTTACCATGCTGAGAACCTCTGGTTCTCATTCCATACTGTGTTGTTGTTTTTCAGATACAGGTCGAGATGCTCCAGATGCACCTAAATTCTTCTTCTTGTGCATTCTATTATTTTGATACAACTCTGATTGGTCCAGTTTTCTTTCTTGAGATGCACCTAAATTCTTCTTCTTGTGCATTCTATTATTTTGATACATCCACATCACGACAAGAGAGGGAACTTCCATCCTCAACTTGCTATCTGAACAAATTTTCAAATTAATACGCAAGCGGGATCACACTCAGACCTTGCCATCTCGACCATTTCGGCCACATACACATCTCGACCATTCCGGCCACATACAGTCATTCCAAAGCTCATTATTTATCATCATCATTTCCTTACATTCATTCTTTATAGCCATAGTTTAGCCTGATCTCATACATACAACTCATATCATTGCAATTTGTACCTAGTTCATCATTTAAGATTATTATCTCACTCTCAAGTTATCACATTTTCCTAGCTTCAGCTCATTACTAGACTTACTACTATAGTTTAGAGCTAAAAGAACGAAAATAGAGGTTTAGAAGTTTAAAATTCAATTAAAAAACTCAAAATCAAGTTTTTGTAGAAAACAGAACCACGAGTATGCATGGGCCACGCGTATGTGTGGGCGTGATTTTCCAAATTTTTTAACAAGTCTAAAATATGCAGAATTGCCTTTTTTTAACCCCAAACTTCTGACGCACATAACTTTCTCGTCTTAAAATATTTTTCATCCGTTCTTCGAACGCCATAAACTTCATGGACCCAATTTTTATACAAAACAACTTTGAAACCATTTAGGGGTCCGGAAGCCAACTTATGGCTCATCGAAGTTTGATAATAAGGATGTAGAGTTCTATTGTGGTGGTATTGCATATGCTGTAACTAATTCTGTGATGATCATAATTACATGGAACCAAGTCCTGGTTAAACCTTGCAATATTTAAAACTGAACTGGAGAATTTGGGATCTTTTCGTTAAATATATGATTTATGGTGAATTTTCAAAGTGTAGTCGTGGAATCTGATTTTACTGCATCATTTTTAGAACAGCAGTAACTTGTTGGCTCTGCTGCGGATGTTTCAAAATAATTTTTGAAATGAAACCAATTTTAAATAAAGCTTTAGTCCTATTATTTTAACATTGTAAAATTTCACAATGGTTGGACTTGTGATTTTAAAGATACGAATTTTTGAAATATGATGCGTTATACAATAAAAGCCAGATTCTGTTTTCTTAGAACAGCAACTTTGAGAGTTTATAACTTCTGATTATGTATGGATATTCAGATGCAACCAATTGGAGGTGAAAATTAATTATGCTTAGCAGTTGTGATTTAAATTTCAGGGCTGTCCATGTTTTAATGAGTGAGTTATGGGGCTTGGAAGATGACATGTTCATTGGCTTTTAAAACAGAATCCTCCAGAAATTTACTCAACTTCCAATTTACATAACTCCTTCATTATAAATTATTTTGACCTGAAACCAATTGGAAAAGAAACCTGGATATGTTAAGTTGAACCATATTAATTTCTAAGGTGATTGGATTTAATTTGAATTTTATATGGAATTTTAGATATCATATGCTGCTGCTATTTTATGGTTTCTAAGCACTTTAGAGTAGTCAGAGTTTCTCCTCTGTTTTTAAGGCTAGTTAAATAAGAAAATTGGGATTTTTAATTTGTTAGAAATCTTATTTCGAGATGAACGCCTGGACATAAAGTTTGCCCAATTATGAGTTCATTTGTTATATTCAAAACAGAAAAGAAAATAGAGTGTCGAGGATGTCTTAGTGATAGTCATGGGTCTGAGAAGTCAAAGATTAATCATATGCTCCTTCGATGTGGAAAGGCACTCAACTTCGTTTATCCTCCTGGAGATGCGCAACTTAGAGACCAATGTCTGCGTTAGCTACCAGATGTGTCGGGTTCTGGCAAAGTAACCGACACGTGAGCTCATGGCCAGTAGGATAGACATTCATCATATTCATTTGTTTGTTTTGATTGCTATGCATTTCTTGGGTTTGCCTAATTGATATATATACCACCTGCTACCTGTTATACTTGCTACTTGTACTATCTGCTCATTACATGTGTGTGAACTTGTTTGGTTGCTTGTTTCTGTTGCATTATGTATGATGGAGGGATGGAGGAAATGGAGAGATGGTTTGGTGTTAGATTAAGATTGAAATTGAGTAAGTCAGGTAGATTTAGAATACCTATCCCTGTTTATGGCTTCTGTTTAGTAATTAAGTTGGATAACTGAATAACAGAGTTCTAGGATTGCCTATGACATTCTCAGGACCTTATTTATTATACGCGTGGCACTTTTACCATGTTGAGAACCTCCGGTTCTCATTCCATATTGTGTTGTTGTTTTTCAGATGTAGGTCGAGAGGCTCCTCGCTAGGCATCTGGATCTTGAAGCGAAGTAGTTCCTGGATGTCTTTTGGGTTTTTGTTCATATCTGTGTATATATGTATTTAGCTTACTCTCCAAGTAACTTATATATGCTTCTCCTCACACATTCTTCAATTGTCTTTCTCATGTGTATAGATCCACCAGCTGAGTGGTCTAGAGACATCTGGGCCTTTTCTATAAGCCCGTAGTAGAAGATGTCTAACTGCACCCATTCTGAAAATATTTCAGAGGGACATTTCCTTAGCATCCCTTTGTACCTCTCCCAGGCGTCATAAATAGATTCACTATCCTCTTGTTTAAAGCCTTGGATGTCTAGCCTTAGCTGTGTCATCCTTTTTAGAGGGAAATATTGATTCAGGAATTTGTCTGACAATTGTTTCCATGTTCTTATGCCAGCCTTGGGTTGGTTGTTTAACCACCTCTTAGCTTGGTCTTTTACAGCAAATGGAAACAACAATAATCTATAGACATCCTGATCCACTTCCTTATCACGTATTGTGTCAGCAATTTGTAAGAATTGTGCCAGAAACTCAGTAGGTTCTTCCTGTGGAAGACCAGAATACTAGTAATTTTGCTGCACCATGATAATGAGCTGAGAATTTAACTCAAAATTACTGGCTCTGATGGAGGGTATACAGATACTACTTCCATATGAAGCAGTAATGGGGTTAGCATATGACCCCAGAGTCCTTCTAGACTGTTCATTTCCACTTAGGTCCATGATAGAGAAAGAGAGATGATGTGAATTGTAAATAAATAATTTTCTCTCTTTTTTTTTTATTTGAAAACCAAAATTAAAAAGAAAAAAATAAAATAAAATAAATAAAAAATTGAATATAAGTTTCGAAAATTAAGATGGGAAAAAGAAATAAAAATAATTAGAAAACTAAACTAAATAATTAATTAAAAAGATTTGAAAATTTTTTTGTGTGGATTTTCGAAAAAATGAGGAGAGAGAAAGTGGTTAGGAAGTTTTGAAAAAGATATGTCCTAAAATTAAAGATACTTGAAAATTAATACTTGTAAGAAAAGAAAAGATTTGGAAAAGATATGATTTAAAGTTTTAAAGATTGAAACTTTCTTAACAAGAAAACACCAAACTTAAAATTTTTCAATCAAACTAATAAAATGGGACAAGTAATTCAAAAATTTAAAAAGAAAAAGGATTTTGAAAATTTTTATAAAAGATTTTCGAAAAATATAGAAAGAAGATTGAAAAAGAATTTATTTTGAAAAAAAGAAAACTTTGAATGTTAAGATGAACACCAAGAACAAATTTTGAAAATTTTTAAGAGA
The DNA here is from genome assembly GCF_000817695.3 of Arachis duranensis. NCBI lineage: Eukaryota > Viridiplantae > Streptophyta > Magnoliopsida > Fabales > Fabaceae > Arachis > Arachis duranensis. Next base: position 71,531,350 of record NC_029773.3, on the reverse strand, counting down.
ACAAAAACACAAAGGACACTAAACTTAAAATATGAAACTAGACTCAAACAGAAAACTCTAAACCAACAAAAATAAATTATTCCTAATCTAAGCAACAAGATGAATCGTCAGTTGTCCAAACTCGAACAATCTCCAGCAATGGCGCCAAGAACTTAGTGCACGAAATTGTGATAACACTTTTCACAACTCCGCACAACTAACCAGCAAGTGCACTGGGTCGTCCAAGTAATACCTTACGTGAGTAAGGGTCGATCCCACGGAGATTGTCGGTTTGAAGCAAGCTATGGTTATCTTGTAAATCTTAGTCAGGAGATTAATGATAAAAATGATTTTGTTTATGAAAAGTAAATAACATGAAATAAATAATACTTGTGATTCAATAATGAGGAATATGTTGAGGTTCCGGAGATGCTCTGTCGTTTGAATCTCTACTTTCCTACTGTCTTCTTCTCCAAACACGCATGGCTTCCTTCCATGGTAGGCTGTATGATTCTTTCAGTGAAAATGGTCCAAGTACGATTTCTACACGGCTAATCAACTGTCGGATTTCTCGTCTCGGATGAAAAATACCAGGCACAGCTACCGCATGGCTAATCATCTGTCGGTTCTCACTTGTGTTAGAATAGGATCTCTCTATCCTTTTGCACACTGTCATTGCGCCCAAGATTCGTGAGTTTGAAGCTCCTCACAGTCATCCCCTTCCAGATCCTACTCGGAATACCACAGACAAGGTTTAGACTTTCCGGATCTCTAGAATGCTGCCAGTTGGTTCTAGCCTCTACCACGAAGGTTCTAATCTCACGGACTCGGTCCGTGGATCAGAGACCCAAGAGATATGCACTCAAGCTGTCGCCCAATGACTACGTTGAGCTCAGATAGAACGGGAGTGGTTGTCAGGCATGCGTTCATAAGGTTGAGGATAATGATGAGTGTCACAGATCATCATATTCTTTATTTTGAAGTACGAGTGAGTATCTTAGAATAGAATCAAGCGTGATTGAATAGAAAACAATAGTAATTGCATTAATCCATTGAGACACAGCAGAGCTCCTCACCCCCACCTATATGGGGTTTAGAGACTCATGCCGTAGAAGATACAATATGAGATGTAAAAATGTCGTAAGTTGCTAAATGAATCTCTAAAAGTAGTTTTTATACTAAACTAGTAACCTAGGTTTACAAAAAATGAGTAACTAAGTGCAAATACTGCAGAAATCCACTTTCGTTGTCCACTTGGTGAGTGTTTGGGCTGATCTTTGAAGCTTTCACGTGTATCGGCCATTCTTAGAGTTAAACGCCAGCTTGGGTGCCAGTTTGGGCGTTTAACTCCAGTTTTGGTGCCAGTTCTGGCATTTTACACTAGAAAAGGGTTTCTGGTTGGCGTTTAACGCTAGTTTGGGCCATTAAATATCGAGCAAAGTATGAACTATTATACATTGTTGGAAATCCCAAGATGTCTAATTTCTAACGTAATTGAGAGCGTGCCAATTGGGCTTTTGTAACTTCAGAAAATCCATTTTGAGTGTAGGAGGGTCATAATCCAACAGCATCTGCAGTCCTTTCTCAGCCTCTGAATCAGATTTTTGCTCAGGTCCCTCAATTTCAGTCAGAAAATACCTGAAATTATAGAAAAATACACAAACCCATAGTGAAGTCTAGAAATGTAATTTTTGAATAAAAATTAATAAAAATATAACAAAAAGTGAATGAAACATGCTAAAAACTATATGAAAACACTATAAAAAAGTGTATAAAATATCCACTCATCAAACACATTCTTTGAAAGAGCATTGTGTGATTTAGGGACAAACATCAATTTGATATCTCTCTCTGTGATAAAGAAACTACAAATTCAAGAGATGAACTTCACAAGAATAGCTCTACAAATGGTAGACAAATCAATAAAACATGCACATGGAATAGTTGAAAATATCTTGATCAAAGTGAAAAAGTTTTTTTCTTCCAGTAGATTTTGTTATTCTTGACATGGAGGAAAATGAGAATGCCTCCATTATTTTAGGAAGACCTTTCTTAGCCACTAGGAGAACCATTATTGATGTTGAAAAGGGTGAATCAATGTTGAAGGCGCATGATAAGCATTTAATTTTTCATGTGTTCAAAACCATGCATTACTCAAGTGACAAGGAGGATTGCATGAAGGTTGAATCAATTGATCCAAACCTCCAAGAACCCCCTGATGAAGCTAATAAGAATTTGCAACCAAAGTCTTCTTTTGAAATCAACAAAATACCTCCTGACATCAAACTTCAATTTGGTGTTGGGAGTGTATCAGAAAATGAAGAAAAGAAAGTTCTCAAGAAGGTACCCAAGAAATGAAAAAATAAGAAGATCTCCACTGACCAGGGGAGAAAGTGATGTTAGTTCACCATTCATTTCGATCATTTATAGTAAACAAAATTCTTTTTGTTGAGCATATTGAGCTCATAAATGAAGAAACAAGATGAAAATTCACAATGAGAGGGGAGGTATTGAAGCATTATGATCAACCTCCACCTTAGTAAGAACCAACCGTCAAGCTAATGATGTTAAAAGAGCGCTTGTTGGGAGGCAACCCAACTATTGGTAACCTTTTATTTTGTCTCTAATTTTATTTTGTTTTTAATTCCGTTTGTTTAATTTAAATAAGCTTTTGCATCACTTAATTGCTTTCTCTAGATAATCAAGATTATTCATATTTTTATCACCACTATTTTTTTTTGCTTGAAGACAAGCAACTATTCTAAGTTTGATATTGGAAGCTATGCTCTACATAGCCTTGAAGATGATGAAGAGGGAAGTAACTCTATTCTTGAGCTCTTATTCTTATATCTTGCATCTATTTTTGTTATTAGTTAATAATTATAATTCATTCATATTTCATACCACCTTACTTTTAAAATTGCTTGCACCCAATATATTTAATCAAGCAACAAAGAGTTTTTGAATGAAAAAAGTTGAAGAAATTATTTTAAAAAAAATTGGGACAAGTAAGACTAAGAAAAGTAGAGGTTCTGATAATTTGAGTATGTCATATGAGGTTGCATGTTTGTGAAAACTTACATGGGAGCTCTAAAACATGGAAAGAAGTTTAGAGAAGTATTATAAAGGATCTCAAAAATTAATAAAACCAAGAAGCAGCAAGAAAAGAAAAGAAAGAAAAGCAAAGAGTAAGGCCCAAAACTCTAAGTACAAATGGCTAAGAAAGTTAAAAAGAAGCAAAGTTCAAAGAGTTATTTTCTTAGTTATGTGCTTGTAGTGTGACTGTGTCGACAAAATTTTGAGACAAAACATTGAGAATCAAAGCCAAGTGCAAATAAACACATAAAAGAGAAGTCAAAGACTCTGAACACTACTGATTGGGAAGAATAAAAAGAAGCACAGACTCAAAAGAGTTCTCCAATTAAGTGCTTGAGGTGTTTCTATGTCGAGCAAAGCTTGAGACAAAACTTTAGAGTCATGGCTAAACTCAAGGTGCAAAGCACCCAATAAAAAAAGGGGAAGCTGTCTTCAAGGTGAAAATATATAAAGAGACCTCTATAATATCATCCAAATGAAATTTCTAAATTTTAAGACTTTCAATTATAAGCCTTGCAAGCACTGGAATCTATAAATGATCACACAATTCAGAGTTCACCCTACCGCCACTTGATCACTTCACATACTGAAAGGTCAAGCAAGTTTTCAAACTATTCCAATTTAGAGGATTTTTTTTGTGTATGGTTCTTTTTTTACTTGGAACAAGTAAGATATTAAGTTTGGTGTTATGATGCATGAGCATCTTTAGTTGTTTTCTTTATTAATTTTTTGAATAAAACTAGTAATTTTTTTGTTATAATTTATATTTTTGTATTTTAATCAATGTTTCTTGGAGTTACTTTGAGCTTTGATATGTGTAAAAAAATGTTGAAAATAAATAAGAATATAGATAAAAAGAAGCAAATAAGAGAACACTAGGAACAAAGATGAAAAGAGACGAAGCCAACCACAAAATCAACTTACATTCTCATATTGAACTTGCCTTCTTGTACGTCCAACGAGCCATTCTAGGGACCCCCCAAAAGCTTGCCATCACTCCTACATCCAACATGAGTAGCCCCACATTTAACATGTTGAACCTCACGTTTAACTTGCTTGGTTTCACGTTGAACGTGCCACTCAAAAACACCTCTAGTGGCTTCAACTTGCACCCCATGTCCAACTTACTGCATTCGACATTCAACCTGCCTCTTGGTGTGTCCAACGTGCTTTCAATCCACACCTCGAGGGGCTTGCATTCCTTTCCACGTTCAACGTGCTATGTTATGCGTTGAATGTGGCTTCAACCCAAACCTTTCAGGGGTTGCTCGTCATCCTCCCATCCAACGTGTCTCTTTGTGCGTTAGACGCACCGAAAATGGGTCATTCTTAGGGACTTCTTAATCTTTCCAAATCCTTCAATTCATCAAGAACTTAATCGGTTTGCTCAAGATTTAGTTTCAAGCCGTGATTTTAATAAGGCACATCAAATTTTAAATTTCAATTATAAAAAGAAAAAGTATAGGTAGACAATGAGAATACTAAACAATGTGAACAATAGATATGTCGGATGTTCAATTCAATAAGTATGCAGATAATTATGTTTATTATTTTTAATTGAATGGTTATTTCTTTTTATTCGATTTACTCATGCACCGTTAACAATGGTTGGATGTTTAATTCACTAGATGTGCAAATTGTTATTCTAATGTTAAGATTTATGAGGTAATTTGAGGGGTGGAGTATTTACTTTGTTGTGTCAATTTTAGAACCCATTATTTACATTGTTTACAAAAATCATTATCTACCTAACAAAACCCTTATAAAAAACATCATTAATTAATTAAGAGGTTGTTAGAAAAAAAATTTATTTGTTCATATTTTTAACAATACTCACATACTCATTCTTAATGTTCTAAATGCGATTTAAGGTGATTATAACTACTTTTAAAATACATTTCAAATATAAGCACTTATGTGCTACTTAATTTTTATTTATAACGTTACATAAGGTGTCCAAGTGTGATAGGACAGTGGCATGACATAAACCAAACCAAAGTGTCCAATTTGAAAGCCATGTTATCAATGTCAAAAAATTGTATTTTGATTTTCCTTGTTACTTCACAGTAACACTGGCTCGCACACCTAGCTAGCAACACTTTTTCTCCTGCTTGTCGGCTTCATCCACATGTTTTCTGTAGTTTTTGTCATACAGATCTTGTTCTGCATAGTTCGTTCATTTTCAAATATAAGTGTTGAAAGATTGAAATGAAAATAAATAGGGTAAAAGACAATATTATTGAAAACGTTTCAATAAATGTATCATAGTTACAAGTGGTATAATATTTTTAGTTATTAATTTTAATCATGTATATATTTTATAATTAAGATTAATAGTTAAAATTAATTTTATAATTGAGACTAATCTTTAAAAGTACTAGAACATTTAAAACTATAATCCACTTGAAATATTTCCAATATTATTAATTATGGAGTAGCATCATATAGGCACTTTTTTATTTTCTATATTGGAGAACCGTTGGTGTATAACCACGTTATGGTTGTCCATGGTGCTTCACACAGATGTGACGGCTGCGATGAAGAAATCGGACGGACCGATTTATACAAGCAAATCGGACGGTTTGGATTTGGGGCTGGGAGGGTACACAAATCGGACGGTCCGATTTGTGCCCCCAGCCAGGTGTCACGCATGCAAGTATCCCCAAGGTGAATCTAGCAACACTTTGGTGATTTTGGTGCGCCCCCTCCCCATTCTGTTTCACTTTCAGCAACCAAACTCTCTCCCTCTGCAACCCCACAAGCTTCTTCCATGGTCTTCCATACATAAAATGTAAAGGAAAAAAAAAATTGGACCACTTGTTAACAATGCCGAGGAGAAGAAGAAGAGTAAAAGATGTTAATCGTCCGGACCTCCACATTGTTAATTATCTTGATCATCCTAATTATGTAAGTTTTTATTTTATTTTAAAAAATTTTATTTTAATTAAAATAATAATTATTACTATGTTAGAGATTAGTAATTTATTATGAAGATGATGTTAGAAATTAGTGTAATAATAGTGTTTAAATATTTTAATTTGATTAAAATAATTTTAGAAATTAGTAGTATACAGAAATTAGAAAACTAGTGTAATAATATTATTTAGAAGGAAGTATTATACATTATAATAATATAATAAAGTGATTATTGTTATTAGTAAGATAATTAAAATAATGATAATAATAATAATAATACTGTTATTAAAAATGGAGGTATGTAATCATTTAATTAGTAGTAATATTGTTAGTAATAAGTAATTTTTTTGTAGTAATAATATTTATTTATGATGATTAAGCATTCGTAGGAAAATAGTAAAATAAATAAATATTATGATTTAAAAATTATTAAGTTAACTATTTTTGTTATAAGTATAACATAAATATTTAATAAATGATTAATGATTGATTTATTGTTGTACGTATGTTGTTAGAATATAATTGAATAGTTACTTTAGTATTAGTATATAGTATAATAGTTTTTTATTTCATAGGTATTTTTATTGGTTGTGGTTGTGGATACGTTTTACTGGTTATTTGGTAATGAAAGTTTGAGTTGATAAATAAATTTAATTTGTTAATTATTTAATATTATGTTTGTGTTTAGGGTTCTCGAATGTTGCAATGTGACCAGTATATGCCGCCGGATTGGTACAATCCAATAGTGGAATGGTATTTACGGGACACAGGCTTTTATCATGTTTCACAGATTGGAGTTGTCCAATACCAATCGGCATTGGTTAATGCTCTGGTCGAGAGATGGTGCCCTGAAACACACACGTTCCATTTTCCGGTTGGTGAGTGTGCCGTGACACTGGAGGATGTGGCTTTAATTCTTGGTCTGCCGACGAATGGTTTGCCAGTTACGGGACCGACACTGAGTAGTTATGAGGCTTTAGAGACTGAATGCCTGGACCAGTTTGGTGTTGCACCTATGAAGTCAGACTGCAGGGGAAGTTTCATCAAGTTGGTTTGGTTTCGAGCATTGAAAGATCGATTAGTGTTGGTTGATGATATCCAGATTCAGAGGTACGTGAAGTGCCACATAATGTTATTGTTTGGGACCGTTATGTTTGGAGATAAGTCTGCATCAGGGGTGCACTGGAAGTTTCTGCCATTACTCCGTAACTTTGCGGGGATCATACAGTTCAGCTGGGGATCGGCCTACCTGGCACACCTGTATAGATCATTGTGTAGAGCAACTCGGGTCGACTGTAAGGAGATTGATGGTCCGCTGACACTGTTGCTTGCCTGGGCTTGGACCCGTCTACCATTCATTGCGCCGATTCCAAGCAATCCTCAAATCTTTCCAATTGCAAATAGGTAAATTTAATTACTAAACGCTTTTAAATAGTGTATTTTAAATTGTATCCATAAATGTAAGTTAGCGACTCGCTTGATGTCAGGTTCCATAACTGGGAGCGTCAGAATCGGCCTTATAGATTTCGTACCCTTGAGACCTATAGGAGAGATCTGGATGTTCTGCAAGAAAGACAGGTTTGTTGTAATAAATAAGTAGTTCCTTTTGTTTAGCCGTATTATTATTCTGTGTGTAATCCTCGGTTACTTGCATAATGTGTGCAGTTTGTTTGGGAGCCTTATGCAATTGGAAGGACCGATCCGGAAGTGATTCCTCCTGACATGCGTCAGCATTCTGCTATTTGGAGTGCCACAGTTCCACTTATATCTTTTGAATGTATTGAGTGGCATGCATCTGATAGACTGAGGAGGCAGTTTGACTTGACTCAGGGTATTCCTGATCAGGAGCGAGACCTAGGTGAAGCACACGGCGAAGTTCTGACAGGTCCGAAGAATCAAGATTGGTCTGGAACCCACTCATCCTGGGTTATGCAGTGGACGAACCGGTATAGTCTAGTTCTTGTTGATGACACGGTGCCCTCACAGCATCAGGCAGATATCTACTTGCATTGGTACCGAGGTGCATTTGGTGACCACTTGCAGCTGTCACAGATGGAACCGCAAGATAATCAGCCCAGTGATCCTATGCATAATCAGGAGAACCAAGAACCACAATCACCGCAACCACCATCGCCACCGCAACCACCACCGTCCCCCTCACAAACACAGGCACAACAAGAGCCTGAACAGTTCACTCCATACATTCCTGACACGCATTCTGTGGATTACTTGACTCCACCAGTATATCAGCAGTACTGGAGTGTCCCGCACCAAGAATCTAGTGAACAGGGTACTCCGGTGCATGCATGGCATCCAAATCCAACGACCGCATGAAACTCGGCTCCACAAACGGCTGCTGATTTGCTAGTGCATTTTCCACATCCGCTACATCTGCCACTATAGCCTCGTCAGCTTGATCTTCATTTCCACCCGGATCAATGACCTCGTAGTTACTTTCGAACTCTTCTTCACTATCACTGTTGTAATCTTCCAATTCAATATCTCGGTCCGCTGCAGATTGCTTGAACTCGATATACAATTCGATAAACGTCATTCGCGACCGACTTTCAAGATACACTGAAAACATTTCTTGCATGCTCGCTTTATCGGTCACGTATTTCGTTTGAAATTGCACGAACCCACCAAAGACTGATATAGGATATCTGTACAGAATACACAACACTCTCCTAGATATTTCAGAATCCATCTTCTCACATATGACCCCTTTTAATTCTTCAAATGACAGTGTGAATGGAATAATAATATCTAACGGATTATCACACACAAATTTCACTCCTTCTAATGTTTGTAATAAAATATGGCCATCATAATACACTTTTAATCTTACTCTATCATCCATGATAATAGAGAAGAAGAGATCTACAAATAAAGAAGAAAAGATCTGCAAAGAAGAGATTTAGAGAGTTGTAGCAACGAAGAAGAAGAATGAAATGAGCTGCTCAGATTCGGTGGGTGCATCTATATATATATACCACACTCAAATCGGACCATCCAACCGGATGTATGGCCATTCGAAATTTTAAGAACAAAAAAATCGGACGGTCCGATTACCAGAAAGCCCGCCCAAAAAATTTTCTTTACCCATAATCGCTGGGTCCGATTTTGGTGAGCAACATTTTTTGAAATAGGCCCTCAAATCGGTTGGTCCGATTTCCATGGGCAAAAAAAACCAACACCCTTCCGCATGCTACAAATCGTATGGTCCGACTTCCATGCATGCACCATCACCGCGCACAAATCGAACGGTCCGATTTGTGACCCTCACCCCCTGCAAGAAATCGGACCGTCCGATTTTCCTCCGTCAGATGACCGCCGTCACACACTTGTTAAACACCACTAACCTCCATAAAACGGGCGTTACACCAAACCGTGCATCATATCCAAAAAAATTAGCCTCATATAGGTGTTTCTATTTTGTCCATTGAAATTTAGCTTAATCATTATGAATAATAGCTAGGTAGAGCTATCAAATAAGCGAGCTAGCGGATTCAAGTTAATTCATCACGATTGTTAAAAAGGTAATCGAGAGTAGGGGTGGCAAGCGGGGAAGCCCGCCCCGCCTTGCCCCGTCCTGCCAGAAGCCCGCCTTTTGGCGGGCTGGTCCGCCGCGTCTAGTGAGGCGGTCCTAGAAGTCTAACTCGCCCCGCCTAACTGCGGGCTGGTGGGCTGGCGCGTTAAGCCCGCCAAAACTCCTCTTTTTTTTTAACTTTCATTCAAAATATAAGTATAAATATTCTCTCCAAAGCAAAATAAACATAATCCAAAACATAATTATAAATATTGTCTCCAGAATAACATAAACATAATTCAAAACACTCAATTTTAATCTTCATATTCTTGTAAGTTAGGTTGGGAAAAGTTAGGTTTTGGCAAAAAAATTGTAAAAATACCCCCTCACTAAAAAAATCTTAGCCCGGCGGGAAAGCCCGCCCCGCCCCGTTAAAGCCCGCAGTTTGAGCGGTGCGGGTTAGGCGGTCTTTTGCTATTTGGCGGTCCTGATTTTCCAGCCCAACCCGCCTTTTTTGGCGGGTTTCGCGGCCGGCCCGACAGGTTTAGGCCCATTTGTCACCCCTAATCGAGAGTAATAGAAAAAAGATTTGTGTCTATTTAAGTTGTATAAAAAAATATAATATAAAATAATATTTATAGGTGTTAAGAGAATCAAAATAATAAAGGCGTAATATCATATAATAAATATTCAAATATACTAAATAATTTTAATAAAAGCTAATTGATCTTAATATTTTTTAACATCCCCCTCAAACTCAAATAACAACTTGAGTTTGAAACTTATTTAAAAACAAAATAAAGAAAAAAATTGCATAAACTGATGAAAGGGGTGCAGACGGAACTGCCGTAAGGAATTACAGATGGAACTGCCGAAAGCAAGCGCAAACAAAATGGTTACAAGGAAGCGCAGACGGAACTGCCGCAAGAAAAGCGCAAACAAAACTGCCGCAAGAAAAGTGCAGACGAAACTGCCATAAAGAAAGCGCAGACGAAACTGCCGCAAAAAAAGCGCAGACGAAACTGGCGAAAAGATGACGAACTACTTAAAAACCGTCGAAAAAGTGGCAAACTGTAAAGAGATGGTAAAATGCCTATTGAGTTTGAAAAACTTATATGATAATCAAACATTATTAAAATGTTAATTAGATGCTTATTAAAATTATTACAAATTGTTTGTTTGATGTTTTTGGTCAAGTGTGCAAGAAATAAAATAAATCTAGTGGCTCAGGAAATAAATGTTTAAAGTCAGCCTTGTACAAAATTGATTCAAAAATAGTGGCTGAACCTTGAAATTAAGGAAGAAAAGACAAGCCCAAATCACAAGTCCATGAACCAAATTTGATGAATTAAAGTAAAGAACCAAAAGTCCACGAGCTTCTTACGTTACTCACTCTCTTGGTAAGTGGAACTTAAAATTCAATTCACTTTAATTTCTTTGTAGACTTTCACTAAAAGCTATTCTCTCTTCTCTCTCCTCTCTCTTACTTCAGTCAAATCATTCATTCATCCAAAAAGAAGAAAGAAGAAAATAGAAAGCTTAGAAGTTAGGCTGTGAAGAAAGGTAAAAAGACTTTTGCCAAAATAAAGCAAAGTAAAGGAGGCTACAATCCAGTAGCTAGTCCTCTCGGTCAAGCACCACAAAAGTCTACTTCCTCATTTGTGCTTCACCGAGGATCTAAGAAGAAAGCTTCAAGGACTCATGCATAGAAGAAATAACAATGGAGAACGTGAAGCCTTCATGGGTCAAAACCACATCAATGCTCAAAATAAAAACTTGGACCCAAAGTCAAACTCAATGGTCAAGATTGAAGAAGTTTGGAGAAAAAAGATGAGAGAGAAGAGGTAAGCATGCATGCAACAGACTCGGTTCTCTCTCCTCTCTCTGATGAAGCCGCTGCTACTCTGATGTTGTAGAAGAAGACAGTGTTAGGGTTGAATCAGATTCAACCTTGGAAGCTTCACTCTTCTATATTAAGGGTGAACGGCCAAGGGTTGAAGACAAGGAGAGAAAGTGAAGAGCACAGAGTTCATTCTCATAACTACTCGAGATGTTAGAGTTCTTCTCTTTCATGTTGTTCATTTAGTATTTTCTTTTTCTCTATTTTGATATGTCTGAGTCTCATTGTAAGAGGTAAACATGGTGAGATTTATAAGAAAAAACCAATGAGAGGTAAAGGAAATGGATCTTCTCAATTTTGTTAACAATTGAGAGAGTAAAGTATGATTTCTCACCATTAATTTTACAAGTGAGACTAAGAATCAATATGAGGGAGAGAACAATTAAGGGTTAGAGATCACACTTTATACTCCAAATTTTTTTAACAATTGAGATGATCCATTCCCAGAGATAAAAGACAGTGAGTTAAACTTTGAGAAAAAGTCATAAGATGTCTCAGAGTTTCTTTGTACATCTTTCTATTTTGTGTCATGATCCTGTGCGGATTCCCTAACAAGTTAGGTTAGTACTTTGCTGGTGAAAACTAGAGTTGAGTCCTAGTTAAATTTATATTGGATTTAGAATCTGGATTTGTCCCAGATAGGATTGGGTAGATCCTAGGAAAGAATTGGTGTTTGTGATCAGTTACAAATAGTGAAATTCTATACTGTTGTGATGGAAACTGGATGTAGGTTACATTGCACCTAGTAGCTGAACCAGGATACATCATAGTGTGATTCTCTCTTCTCTACTATTTTATTGTTTCTGTTACTCAAGAGACCAAAATGAAAATGTCTCTTAGTTGACCACGAGACAAAAGTAAAAATATCTCCTAAGTTTCGTTGAGAAAGCAAAAGCAATATTCAGCAGAAAAGGTAGCTAAGATTCAACCCCCTTCTCTTAGTCACTGATAACCATCAATGCCGAAGGATGACGATAAATATTTGGTTTCTCCATAAGAATAGATAAGTAGCGGATAACAGGATGTTTTGATTTATTAGACTTGGAAAGACACAAGACAGAGAGAATAGGCTAACCGATGAGGTGAAAAAGCATCAAAAGAGTGACAAAAAAGTAAAGAAAAATGACATAGAGAAAAAATGTAAAACATATGGTGATTTTACTAGAAAGAAAACAACGTATTTTCTTCAAAGAGAATACATAGCTCTGATACCATATTAAAAATGTAAGAGAGAGCAATAGAGAAAGGATTTGTATCTATTTAAATTGTATAGAAAAATATAATATAAAAGAATATTTATAGGTGTTAAGAGAATCGAAATAATAAAGACGTAATATTTTATAATAAATATTTAGATATGCTAAATAATTTTAATAAAAGCTAAATGATTCTAATATATTCTAAATAATAAGTCAAAATTGAATAAACAAGTTGGTTTGCTTTTGTGACGAATGAAGAAAATACAATTGAATTCGATTCATCCAAAGTAATAATGAGTTAACCGAGATGTGTTTCATATTTAATTTATTTATTTAATACTACTTAAAAAAAAAGGTTTTCTAAACAAATATATCTACATGTTTAGACAAACTTCATCATATATTCATATATTTTCATATTATAAAATAAAGAAAAAAGTCCAGTATTTAGCCTTTGTATTTATCATTTTCTATAAAAAAAGAACAAAAAAAAATAATAAGAATAGATCAACTCGTATCCGTTCAATTCAAATTTGCATTCCTTGTGAATTACCCAAATCGAGCCAAATTGATTATTTTTAAATTTGCCATAACATAATTTTAATGACTCAACTTCCCATTTTTTACGAGTCGCAAACCGACTTACAAATTTTGACTCGTTATGATGGTTCTATTAATAGGATATAGGTTCAATATTTTTTGAACGTTCATATTGGTATATTTTTTATTAACATACTATTAATTTTATTATTAAAATAAATGTAGACTCTAAAGCAGTTTTTGAAGAAATACGCGTACAACAAAAAATTGTTGTAACATGCAACAGATGATGTTGAGCAAAGAGAGATTAATAGAGAAGAAGAGAGTGTAAAAGAATAAGAGAGAAATAATTCTAATCATCTATTTAATTGAACTGAATTGAACTAAATTGAAAACAATACGAATTAAGCTAAGAAATATATATACAGAGAAAGAGTAAAGAAAGCTAACTCTAACCACTCAACTAATTAACCACATTACTAAGCAAACTTAGAAAATTATGAGTCATTTACAATATTGTCCTTCACAACCCCTTTAAGCTTAAGTCAGACCATGGTATGACTTTGAGCTTGTGTTTCAACTTCTCAAATGTAGCAGCAGACAGTCGTTTGGTCAAGATATCAACCACTTGATCTGTCCCAGGAATATACATAATATGAAGAGCATTCGTTTTCAATTTATCTCTAGTCAATTGAATCTCCAACTGAAAATGTTTAGATTTATCATGCATCATAGGGTTAGCAGTAAGTGACACCGTACTCAAGTTATCACAATAGATTGTAGGTGAAGTGGGGAATCGAATTCCAAATTCTGTTAACAAATTAAATTCTTAAGCCAAACAAGCTTAGCCTCAAAGGATGCTAAACTCTTGAACTTTGCTTCTATAGAGGACCTGCTAATCATTGCTTTCTTTTTACAAGACCAAAAAATCAAATTAGCACCCAAATACATGTCTATACGGGTTCGGGCAAAGGTGGAGGAATTGAGTGAAAGAGTATGTCAGTACGGCCTCTACATCTATACTGGTGAATGGTTCACCTTCCAAGGCTTTTAAAATGGAGAGAAGTTTAAGACAAGGGGATCCACTTTCTTCTTTGTTGTTTGTGCTCGTGGTTGATGTATTGCATAGAATGTTGGGGGAAGCTGTTAGGAATGGGCGCATAGCTCCATTGCTGGTCGGACGCGATCATATTGAATTGTCTCATCTACAGTTCGCAGATGATACTATCTTGTTTTGCCCTCCGGAGACAGAAACAATTGTGAATTATAAGAGGCTGCTGCGCTGCTTTGAGTTGATGTCTGGTTTGAGCATCAATTTTGATAAGTCGAACTTAATCCCAGTTAATTGTGATCAGGAGTGGGTAGAGCATGTCTGTGGTATTCTGGGATGTAATCAGGCGGCATTACCGATTAGATACCTCGGTATTTCGTTGGGAGCAAACCCTCGATTAGTGAAAATTTGGAAGCCGATCATAGACAAGGTGGAAGAGAAGCTCAGCCTGTGGAAAACAAAGGTATTAAACAAAGCGGGTTAGCTAGTTCTTATCAAATCGGTCTTGAATAGCTTGCCGGTTTATTACCTCAGTCTGTACAAGATGCCAAAGGTGGTTGCTAACAAGCTCATTTCACTTCAGAAAAGGTTTTGTGGTGTAAGGATGATGGTACTCATGGTATACCCCTAGTGAAGTGGGAGGTGGTCCAGGCTCCAAAAAAGGTTGGTGGTTTGGGGGTGGGAGATGCAATAATCAGGAACACAGCGCTGTTGTTCAAATGGTGGTGGCGTTTCTCAAAGGAGGATTGCCTGTTGTGGAAGAAGGTAGTGTGTTCCTGTAATAATTTAACCCCTAATGCTATGCTATCTACTCAGACTCTTCCAATGAAGGGGGGCCCATGGAAAGACATATGTCAGTTAAATATAGCAGAACAACAGGTGAAAAAAAGACTTATTAGTGGTATGGTGATGGAAGTTGGGAATGGAAGACGGACGCGGTTTTGGGAAGATAATTGGGTGCAAGGTGGTCCTCTTAAATCAAGTTTTCCAAGACTCTTTTCTATTTCAAACCAACAAGGATCAGTGATAGGGGACTGTGGGTTTTGGGATGGGGTAGAGTGGATTTGGAACTTCTCTTGGAGGAGAGAGTTGTTCCAATGGGAGATGGAGTTAGTTCATCAGCTTCATGAGAGGTTAAGGCCAGTGGCACTATCAGCAGGTAGAGAAGATAATATTGTCTGAAAATTTGATAATAAAGGAATTTTTTCTACTAACTCTTTTCTGCAGGTGTTGCAAGCGGAGACTCTCTCGGAAGAGATTACGAGCTACAGTTTCACCAGATCAATTTGGGGAGGAGTGGTACCTTCGAGAATTGAGCTTTTTGGCTGGTTCGTTTTGATTGGGAGGGTAAACACTAAAGAAAGGTTGAGCAGACTAGGCATGCTTCATCAAAATGATAGTTTATGCTCCCTGTGTAAAAAGGAATTGGAATCTGTACATCATTTGTTCCTTGCGTGTGAGTTTACGTAGCAGGTATGGGGCGCTTGGCTCAGATACTTTGATAGACCATGGGCGGTCCCAGGAACCATGAAAGGACTTTTTGAGAGTTGGCTTGGCATACAGAACAGAAAGAAGGAGGAGCGGTTGTTATTAGTGAGTTTCTTTGCAGTGATTTGGAATATCTGGATGAAGAGAAATGATAGAATCTTCAATAACAGAGAAGCAGGTGTTGAGCACATTCAAGAAAAGATGTTTTTGAGCAACAAGGAGTGGTCTGGTATTGATCCTTTTGAATATTGATGGCTCTGCCAGAGATGACCGAGGTTCATCTTTATATATTTTATTTTACTTTATTTCTCTTATATTACTTTCGTGCTCCACTCCAATGTGTTGAGCTTTCTTTGTTTCAAAAAAAGCACCTAAATACATGCAAAAACCTGAAACTGACCTTCTGTCCTCCAAATCTGCTTCCCAATCTGAGTCACTAAAGTCATACAACCTGTAGTCTTGACATTTATAAAGAACAAGTCCATGATCATGGGTCTCTTAAAGGTATTGGAGCAGCCTCTTGACTACTTTCCAGTGTGCCACAAAGGGAGAGTGCATTTATTGGCTGATCTTACTAATTAATGACAAAGGAAATATCAGGTCTAGTGATACATAAATATTGGAAGGATCCCACCACTATTCTGAATAATTTGGGATCTATCAAATTTTTCAGAACCAATAGATAGGAGTTGTAGTGAAGAGATCATGGGAGCATAGTTGTCAGAGCTGAATTGGTGATCGAATTGGTTAAGCAACTAATTTATTGGTTTATTGATTTACCCGATGAATCACTAGTTGAACCGGTAAAACCGATCTCACGTAAATATAGTGAGTATAAAACTAAAATTGTGTAATACGTATTTTAATAATTGTATAAATCATAATTATCAAATCCAGACCAGATCGGACGATTCGACTAAAAATCTGTTGAACCGAACCTTTAATCGATCCGAACTAACATTCAAACTGTGAAAGTATACAAACCGGCCCAGAACCGGACCCATCAGAAAATTGGCGTTACTGCTGAGGTCGGGGTTTGAACCTGGCACTACTGGAGCATAATGAGTCTTGTAACCACCGGACTAAGATACCCTTTAATATTATAAGGGTAATGCTATTGTGCTGAAAGCAAATTTTTTCAGCATGTGAGGAACTGATGTGTCGTCATTGGATGAGTGACGCGTATGAATACTGTGGTGTCACACACGACAATTTCTGTCATACAGTCAAAAAGATGTAGGAGAGTGATTAGGTAGAATATATTAATGTTGTCTTAATGCTTATGATTATGCTTATTGAGTTTTTTGATGGGCTAGCCAAATTATTTTTTTAAGTGGCTAAATTTTCAATATAAGTTTTTGCAAAAAAAACTTATTCGATTGACATTTTTATGACAATATAAAAATTAATTCTTTGAAAAATAACCTTGTATTTATAACATATAAATAATGCATGTACAATGATATAAGCTTTTATATTATCATGACAAAAAAAAGGCATATTATGTAATGATACAAGAAGCTTTTATATTACAAATAAAAAACGTATGATTAATTTGTTACCGAATAATTCATTATTTATAAAGCGACGATATTTTTTTTCCAAAGAAAATCATGATAAAAAAATTTAAATAGGTATTTAAAATAAATTTTTAAATGTATTTTATTTTATTTTATTATTTTTTATTTATTATTTACGGTACCAAAAAATATATTTTTAAAGTAAGTCATCATTATAAAAAATTTAAACAAATATTTAAAATTAATTTTAGTGACTAGGTAAAGAAACTTTTACAATGTTTAATTCATAAATCATAGAGAAAAAAGTTTTAAAATATGATATTTAATTAATCAAAAGTTTTTTACGAATATTTTTATAATTTAATTTGATACACTGTTAGTGTAAAATAATTTTATACATACATTTAATTACGTAAAATCATATAGTAAAAATAACTATATTTTGTATTGATTATGTGAATAGTCATAAAAAAATAAACCTTATTGCACGATAATATAAAATATTTTACATTGTCAATGTATCTCCAAAGATCCAATATATTTATACGTAAATTTATATAAAATTTGAAAATCAAAACGTAAAGAAAGAGATATATGAAAGAAAAGTGAGATTTAAATTTAAATCAGACAAAAATTTTGATAAGAGAAAAAGTTGAAAAATTATTAAAATAATTGGGAGATTAATACTATTTTTTAATTTTATCGAAACTTTTTAAAATATTAAAGTGAGTGGACATAGTAAACCTTTGATTTTATCATTATTATTATTATTATTATTATTATTATTATTATTATTATTATTATTGAACCAAACTTACTTTTAATTATTTCATGGTATACAACAAAACATTTAGGCTAAATTTAAACTCAAAATTCTGACTAAAATAAAACATATTTAAAAACATTTTAAATACCTATTTAAATTTTTTATTATGATTTTCTTTGGAAAAAAATATCGTTGCTTTATAAATAATAAATTATTCGACAACAAATTAATCTTACGTTTTTTTATTTGTAATATAAAAGTTTTTTATATCATTACACATACAAATACAGTTATCTTTTAAACAATTAATTTTTATATTATCATAAAAATATAATCGAATAAGTTTGTTTTCTATAAATTAATATTGAAAACTTAACCCACACATAAAAATAATTTGGCTAGCCCATCAAAAAGTCCAATAAATATAATTACAAGTATTATGGTAACATTAATCTATTTTATCTAATTACTTTCGTACACCCTTCTAATTGTGTGACAGAAATTATCTGTGTAATCACAGTATTCATACGCGTTATTCATTCAATTACAACACATCAGTTTCTCACATGTTTTATTCATTCAATTACAACACATCAATTTCTCACATGCTGAACATTTTTTTAAATATATTATAACTTATTAGACATATTCTAATTAATAATAACTTTATCTTATTAACTCTTTTAGTTATAAAAAAATTAAATTTTATATAATTATTTACTTATAACCGAGTCAACCGGTTCAATCTGTGATCTAACAACCTGGTGGCATGGCATCTTAGTTTTCAGCTAGAGGACGTTATTAGCACCGAGCTACAGGATCGAACTGGCCAGTTTTGGTCGATTTATGATGAAATGTCTAGTTCTTGGCAGTTTAATTGCATATTCGGTTTAGAAGTTTAGCTCATTCAATAAACATATTATTATGGAGCTCATTTTAGATATACCCACTAAGTCATATTTGAATTAACCACACTTGTTCATCGGTCAACCCGATACATACCCACTAAGTCATATTTGAATTAACCATACTTGTTTATCAGTCAACACGATAGGAGGCTTCACAAGTTTATTGGGATTTGGATCCTCTAAAGTTTGAATTTCACTTTAGAAAGTAAAGTGTGATCTTCTACTTTTGAATAATTTCTCTTTTATATTTATTCTTGGTCCCACCTATGAAAACAATGGTGAGAGATCATACTTTACTCTCTAAAATGAAATTCAAACTTTAGAGGATCCAAATCCAGTTTATTGATATTCTTCCTAAGCAGTAGTTTTGTTATGTTACACGAATGATTTTCAAGCTAAGTAAAAATCTTTTGCCGTTTTGCGACAATATAACCAAGACTTTTTTTCCCCTACTATATTTAAACTGGAAAGCTTTCATATCCACCATACCCACATTCCATAGAAAAAAAAATTATTAATTATCCACATTTAATCGACATTTAGTATGAAATTTAATTTGGAAGATACATCATAAGTTAAAATATCAAGAAATTATAACTTGTCAAACATCCAAGCAAGCTTATAATTTACAAAAAAAAATGTAATTTTATTTCTCCTGTAAAATTTTTTGTAATCAATCTATTTACTATTATTAGTAGCTCCACTTAGGGTTATCAAACTCGTGAGCCTAAGGCTCGACTCGCGAATTAACTCGTAGACTCAGACGAATTTATTTGTTATAAAATTTTTAAATATATATATAATCAAATTTAGACATTTAAAATTAACAATTTCAACATCAAAACACAAAATATATTAAAATAGTAGTACAAATTATAATTGATAATTCAGAACACACATTTAAATACAACAAATCAACAATTAAATATTTTAATAAATAAATCTAAAATTCTTTAACATCTTTATTTTCTATGCATGACAGACACTCAAATTATTAAATCAACAATATCAGATAATAAAATTAATAAATCTTATTCTAGTAATATGTAAAATCAAGTGCAATAAAATTAAAGCAATACAAAGTGATTAAAAAAGCTTGTAAAATAATCTATATGCTTAAATCCCAATCTATCTGAACAAAATTAAAGCAATAAAATTACTAAATAATCAAATTACTAAATCTTAATCTATAAGACTACAATTATGAACCTATCATAATACAGAGTGATTAAAAAGCTTATAATATCTAAATAACTTAATTCTAATCTATAAAAACTTAAAGCAATATTTAAAAAAATTCTTGAATATAGCGATTCAGGTGAAGAGAACAAAGTTCAGGCAACCAATCGAGTTGATTCGGATATAATTATATTTAATTTTAAGGCATTAAATCAAACAAACAACATTTTTTTTATTATTATTTTGTGTCTTATTTTATACTACTGTCAAACAAAATACAGAGATTATTTTGTATTTATTTATTTTATTCTATTATTATTATTTTGTGATTTGGCACTTCATATGTCTAAATGTAGTAGTGAGACACATTCCAAACACTATTATTAAGTCGAATTTGTCCAATAGCATCATATACATTTTCACTAGGAAGAATTTAAACTAAATGAAAATACACTCTCATCTCTCACTCTCTATTTAAGTAGCATCCGATCCCTCAACACACTCAAAGACAACAATACCAAAGTGGCCAAGTGTGAGCTCGCTCTCGTAAAGGTAATAAAGCATCGATCAGGATCGGAGTTCCGGCGACTATGTCTGGGCGGCGGCAAAGAAGTTCCGGAGGCTCAGAGTTCACAGAGAATGAGATCAATGTTCTTGCTTCAAGGTTACAAGCATTGCTCCCACAACCTAGCCAACAAACAAGGAACTCAAGGGTAATCCATATACTTAAAAATATTTTATTTAATTTAATATGTATAATTTTATGCCTGTGACATTTATTATCGATAATTAATAAATATAAAATAAAATAAAATAAATAATTATTAAGAAGTATAAAATAAAACAATTTTGCATTATTTTAGACTATTTTTTGTTTTTTAAACATTATTGCATAAATATATAATGTGTATGTTTATTACTTTATTATAAGAAATGATATAAATGCAGTAGCTTTTAGCTAGGTTTAATTAACTTAGGCACCGTTTGTTTAGTGGGTGTGTCCACCAAATTCTACATAAATTAAGTAAAGACACAGTAGTACACAAATACATAAAATTTGTGTACTGTCATTTTATTGAGATACTAAAACACAAAGGTTAAGACACAAATTTTTTCATTTTTATCTTTAATAGTAGTGATTATGGTGATTTTTTATTTGGAGATAAGAATAATATTGATATTTGCAATTTATGTTCTGTCTTGTGTATATTTACCAAACAAAATAAAAATTTTGTGTCTCCTTATGTATATGTCTTCAATATTTATGTATTTGTGTCTATGTTTTCACTCATACATAAACTAAACACAACCTTAGTGCATGATGTATATACGAAGATAATATAATAATATAACTCTAAAATCTAATAGAAGTTATTTGATAAAATTATACATAAATTAACATTATTAAATATCCTTAATTAATGCATGCACTATAATATTATGCATGTGCTATTATTTATTTGTAGTAATTTATTTATTTATTATGTTATTTCTAATATTGGTTCATACGCATTTTTCTATGCTAGAATGATTACGAAATTTACATAAATGAATCTCACTATGGCAAAATAATATATCATGATGCATATACTAGTTTTGTATACAAATTTATAACGGATTGTGGTGTATGCAGCAGGTATCAGTGTTGGAGATCTTGAAGGAAACTTGCAGTCACATCAAGCGGCTACAGAAAGATGTGGAAGACCTTAGTGAAACGCTGACAGGGCTGTTGGATTCTCTTCACATTACTGATATTGACATCACTCTTTTACAAGATCTTTTGCAACAAAAATAATAACAATAATTTGTTTAATATAAGGTCCCTTTTCAACCTTCTAGCTAGGCTCTAGCTATACATCACCAGATATTGTTTTCTCATCCTGTGTGTTCCCTAAACTGTATAATCTAATAATGTATAATTAATGTCTGTAATAATAGTGAAATATAATATACTATCTTTGTTAATATCTTAATAATAAACAATATTGTTGAAAAGCTTCGTTTGCTTCATTAATATTTGATGCCAAAATTTGGTGTTGGTTTGACGGTATCATGTGCGAACAGACTTGGGAGGACTAATGGTTGCGGTGATGGAGTGTGTGGATTGGCGATGTCAAAATTCTTCGAGAAACGAGATTTCCTGTGTATAGGGCGTCAAAATGGATCAAGTTCATCGGGTTGATTCGTTTATCCATTTAAATGGGTGAGTTTTTGTTTGTAATTCAGGTCTGTTTAAATTTTGGACTAAATGGGTTGAACCCGATTAATCCAAAAAAAATTGCGAGTTAAACGGAATAGTCCGCGAGCCAAACAAAGGCCTGCATAAAATTTGTTTTTTTTTGTAAAACCAAAATTTCAGATTTTGGCCAAGTATCATTTAAAAAAAATCGACTCGACCCGAAAAAAAATAACGAATTTAAAAAATTATTAAGTCAATAAATAATGGATTATAAGCTCAATTAACCAAATACCAATAGTCTAATACTATGCAAGAGAAAAAAAATCCAATCCAAAAGATAACCCAACCCATATATAAGGAAAAACTACCAAAAATATCTAAGAAGTTTACTAACGCTGACAAAAGTACCCATAAACTAAAGAAATTAACGATGTATCCATGGAAGATGAGTTCCGTATGACAAAAGTATCCAAACCCTAATTTTTTGTTGATTTTTTTAATAAAATTCTCAAACTATCCCCACCCTCAACCTCAACTCACTTTTTTAATCTTCCATAACTCAACATGCACCTTTAAAACTTGCCATGGAGTCCAAAACTACTCCTACAACAAATAAAATGAACCTTTTATGGTGAAAATTTTGGATAATAACGCAACAGAAGATTGCAGCGCCGAGATTAACAAAAGAATCAATCAATACCAATGAAGAATCAGAGAAAGAATCATAAAGGAACAATTTTTAATCGTTTCATTTGTTTTTTCCTTTTTTTCTTAATTTGAGGGCTTTCTTTGTGTGAAGGGATTGGCGAAAAAAATGGAAAAGAGTTCACCATACTAAATTTATCTGCTAGGAATCGGTCGAAATCCTCTACCATCACCACCACTACCATTGATTTTGGCCTAATCTATTATAGGAGTAGTTTTGGACTCCATGACAAAGGTTTTAAAGGTACAAGTTGGGTTATAGAAGGTTTAAAAAGTGAGTTGAGGTTGAGAGTGAGGGTAGTTTGGAAATTTTATTAAAAAATTAACAAAAAAATTGGGATTTGGATACTTTTGTCATACGAAACCCATCTTCCATGGGTACATCATTAATTTCCTTAGTTTATAGGTACTTTTGTCAACGTTCGTAAACTTCATAGGTACTTTTGGTAGTTTTTCCCATATATAATATAAGAGTACAAAAAAAAAAAAAACTCTCTCTAACACTTTCTAAAAATTCAAACAGACAAAGAAAAGAGAAAAAGCATTCTAAAGTAGCCATAGACCATATGTCCATCTACTCATATGTCCTAAATGCTAAATTCCTAATTCTTCAACCTTAATTTCTTTTACACAGCAAACGTTCAAAGGAAAAAGAGAAAGCATTTTAAAGTAGCATAAATATCTAATTCTTCTGCATAGTACCACAACCTCACAAATTTATGCGTGTGTCCATCCTTCTTCCGGCGACAGTAACTTCTTTATCGGTGTCATCGATGAGCATCCTCACCATGAGAGCCTTGCGAGGCTCTCATCACCGTTAGCGCTTTAGTTTTCGTTACTTCATCTATTATTCAGTTTTCACTCAGCTTCTACTCTTCTTCAGTTTTCATAGCCTTCGGTCATCACACTCATCAATTTTCAGCCAACTATTGTAAGATTATTTTCTTGTCTTAATAATAAAATATGCATGTTATTTCTTTTGTCATAAATCTTAGGTTCTTAACATTTAGATGAATAGTATGATACTAACATCAATTATTTATCTATTATGTTTCGTTCAGGGTTATTTTGGGTTATAATAAGTGATCCGTCACCTTATAACTCGATCTTTATTGTGCATTATGAGTTATAACTCGACCTTAACTATCATTCATTCTTTACTTGTAACCAATACCTTCATTACCGACTTAATAACCATCATTTCCATCTTAATGACCAAACGGTTATAACATGAATATCATTCATCAATTCTATACCTATAAAAGGCACCAATTTCTATATACATTATAGATTTTATATACATTTTATATTCATAGAATTATTATAATACACAACACATGATAACTTCTATTTCATGTCTTACATTCTATATTTATAGAATTATTCTTATACCTCTTAAACACTTACTAACTTGAGTGTCGAAGTGTCTTTTGTAGTTACCCACCCCCTTGTTCTCTCATTGCCGATGTATACCTCATCTTGACGAAGAGCTTACAAGTATTTACTGGCAGACGAGATATACACCGGCCAACCTCTACAAGAACAATTGGCCCGTCTATGGGAACGAGTAAAATAATTTCTACTCCCCTCAAGTTCATAAAACTTGAATGACATTCAAATTTTTGAACTAATCTCAACAATCTTGTTTAAGATTTTATTTAATACCTCTTATCAAATTTTAATCTATCATAATTTTTTATAAAGTATGTACTTTATACATTCAAATTGCTTCACTTTTACGTATCATAATATTTCACATCTTATAATCGATCAATTAACCAATCCGAGAATAAACTCGCCTTTCAATCAATCCGAGAACAAACTCGGTTTTCAATCAATCTGCGCACAAACTCACTTATCAATTTTGCTTTCTTTTTCAAAGTTCTCAATTTATACAAGTAAAATTATATATTTTATTCAACATACTTTTGCATTTATATTTTGTGTAACTAATATTTACTGATTTATTAGTTATATTCAAACCTCAATATATATTCTATACAATAACGACAAGTAACAACCATGTCGATTGAATTTTTATTTCATTATGTACTATATTCTTATTGTTTAGTGATTTCATTTATATAATTAAATGATAGTAATGATGAGTTTAAATCTTAAAATTGGATTCCATCCAAAATTAATTGTATATCAGTTGTATATAACTGTTATACTATTCACTTTATGCTATTAAATTTTATGTTACTAGCTATATGATTAGTGTCAAAAGTTAAGCAAAAAATAATTACAAATATGCAAATTTATTATTTTTGCACAAAAAATATACCTCATAGCTAAACAAAATTTATTATATCATTAAATGACTAATTATTTTATTACTTTATTATTAAATTAAAGCATGTCCTACAAAACAAAATTCAGATATAACATTTGGCATGTATGAAATTCATATATGTCGTCTTAGCTTCTTCTCTACAATTATCAACTTTCAAGGTATATTTTTCTACTTCGAACTCTTCTACTTTTACAATATATATTATTCAATATATGTTGCGACTTTGTACATATTCATTTTCTCAATTTATCTTATTCATGTTATATGACCTTCACTATAAATTGTAAATATTCAATAATTAATTGCTTTGAGTGAGAAATTCATCAATAAGCTATTGTGGGCCGAAAAAATTCCCAAGAAAATTAACCATTATATCCTTAGATCATACAATCGATTCTGTCAATGAATATCTATTTCTGAACTTTTCATTTCACATACAATCAAATGCTAAAATTGTTCTTAAGCGAAAAAGTATCCCCCCGCACAACTATCTTGATCGAATGACTCTTATCAGTCAATTATTTTTTGAATAAGTGCCGACATAATAACCCGACTAAGTTTGGGGGCTCACCATATTATTATTCACTTATCTTTTAACCGAGTTATAACTTATTTTATTTTCTAAGATTAGCCTGGATCATATGATCGGCAAACAAAGCTTGGGGGCTGTGATCCGTCACCTTATAACTCGGTCTTTATTGTGCATTATGAGTTAACGCTAATGTGGGTGGATTTGGTCAGGGGGATGCAGAAATAGTACTTCAAGATCCGTTATGTGTCCAAGGTCTTTTGTTCTTCTTGGCATCGATTATTTTGGCACAAATCTTCTTGGTTCTTAAAAAGAAATAATTTGAGAAGGTGCAATTGTCCGAGATGAATTTCTAATTTACAGGTCCGCGAAATTAGCAGGAGTAGAGACTGCAGCGGTTAAGAAATTACAGCCTTCCAAATAGGAACTTGCCAATCCATGAGTATACCATGAAGTTACAAAGGTTGTACCTGTGAACCAACCCCCCAAACATTCATTCTTTACTTGTAACGACACCTTCATTACCGACTTAATGACCATCATTTTCATCTTAATGACCAAACGGTCATAACATAAATATCATTCATCAATTCTATGCCTATAAAAGGCACAAATTTCTATATACATTATAGATTCTATATACATTCTATATTCGTAGAATTATTATAATACACAACACATGATAACTTCTATGTCATTACATTCTATATTCATAGAATTATTCTTATACCTCTTAAACACTTACTGACTTGAGTGTCGAAGTGTCTTTTGTAGGTACCCACCCCCTTGTTCTCTCATTACCGACGTATACCTCATCTTGATGGAGAGCTTACACGTATTTACTAGCAGATGAGCTATACACCGGCCAACCTCTACAAGAACAGTAAGGATTAATCTGATTATGTGTTTTTATTTTTTGTTAGTGATTTAATTTGGAGTTATGGATGACTATGCAAGAAATATTGTTGATTCAAATGTTGAGGTAGAATAAATTTTCTTGGACTCAGACTCTGATAATGACTTTGATGACCTTGTTGACGATAAAGTCTCGCCGGAAGTAACTCAAGCGACACCTCTTGTAAGTATTCCACCTACTGCTATTTATGGGTCAAATTCTAAAAAGAGAAAATGGTTGACTACAACTAATGTCTGGGATAGCTTTATAAAAATGGTTGGGGAAGATGGAAAAACAAGGTACAACTGTAAAGGGTGTAGAAAAGAATACAAAGGTAGGGATAGTACTCATGGTACCTCTACATTGAGACGACATATTCCTGTGTGTCGTGAACTCCCCAAATTTCATGATTTGGAAAAAATGATGCTTGATGAAGCTGGCAGGTTAAGGGCTAGACAAGTTGATCCTATGATTTTTCTTGAATTAATTGCAATAGCAATCATAGAACATGATTTGGCTTTCTCATTTATTGAGTATAGAAGAATTAGAGATGTTTTTAAGTACTTGAATCCTGATGCTAAGATGTTTTCTCGAAACACTGCTGTAGCTGATATTTTTAAATTTTATATTGCTGAAAAAAAAGTTAAAATTCCAGTTAGAGAAACTTCGAAGTAGGATATGTTTAACTACTGATCTTTGGACTTCATGCACAAAAGAGGGTTATATGACTTTGACTGCCCATTATGTTGATTCTAGATGGAAATTAAATTCTAAGACACTCCCATTTTCTCACATGTCCCCTCCACATACGGGACATCAATTAGTAAATAAAGTGCTTGAGTTGTTATCTGAATAGGAAATAGGGAATAGAGAAGAAAATATTTTCAATAACCTTAGACAATGCTTCATCTAATGTAGCATGCAAACTTTACTCAAGCGAAACTTCCTTTTAAGTGATGGGTTATTGTGTAATGGGGACTTTCTCTATGTGAGGTGTTGTGCTCATATCTTAAGCTTGATAGTTCAAGATGGGTTGAAGGTTGCTAGTTCTACTTTTCATAATATCAGAGAGAGTATAAAGTATGTGAGAGCATCGGAGGCACGAGCTATCCAATTTAGAGATGTTCTTAAGTCACTTGAAATTTCTGACATTAGAGTGAACTTAGATGTGCCTACTAGATGAAATTCTACTTTCTTGATGTTGGAGAGTGCTTTGTGTAAGAGCCGGAGTTTTTCGATTAAAATCGTTTTAATAATCGAGATAGATTCAAAATTTAGAAGTTTTAATTTGAAAATATAAAGGTGAAATTTGGTTTCAATGAATTTTTTTGAGTCAGAAAAAGTATTTTCTACGAAAATCGAGGAAAAACTGCGAACCGGTCGAACCAGTTTAAGTCTGTCTCGTACTGTGTTTTAAGAAAAGTAAGATTTTGAAAATTGACTTATTATTTTAAAAGGATAAAAATAATTTATAATTAAAAATCGGGCACTAATCTTAAAGGTTTTGGCCCAAAGTGGGCCAAACGAGCTAAAACCGTGAAGAACGAAACTCTCGTGCGATCTAGAATTTTCACAAAAAAATTTCCGTTGTAAGTATAGCTTCTAGACTGAAAATAATTCCTTTCTTACAAACGTTTGGTTGTCACAAGTAATAAAACCCAATAAAAATAATTAACCGAAGTATTCAAACCTCGGGTCATCTTATCAAGGAATTGCAGGAAAGTATGATTTATTATTGGTTATGAAAAACAGTATTTTTGGGTTTAAAAAGGTTTTGAACAAGAGAAATAAATTAATAACTAGAAAATCTCTTGGCAAGGTATGAGAATTGGAATTCCTATCCTAGTTATCCTTATCAGGTGTGTTGAAATTGGGTTTTAATCTTGCTTAGTTATCCCTCATTAAACAAAGGAAAGTCAAGCAGACTAATTAAATTGATCCTCAAGTCCTAGTCAACTTTTAGAGCGATCTAAATCAATTAGCAATTGCCAATTCCAACCACTGCTGAGTTTGATAACTCAAGTGTTACCAATTAATTAACCAAATCCAAAAGAAGAAAATAAATCATAAACAGAGCAAAACAATCATGAGTCTAAAATACCTCAAATTATATTAACTAAGAAAATCTTAACATGAATGGTTCATAAGCCAATTGGGCAACATCAATCAAATACACATAAAAGCATCAGAATAAATAAAAATAGAAGAGAAACATAGATTATTGAACCTGGTATGAAGAAACAATCCTAATGACTAAAAGAAATCCTAAATCCTAAGAGAGAGGAGAGAACCTCTCTCTCTAAAAGCTACATCTAAATCCTAAAACTATGTATGAATGTATGTTGTGATTATCTCCATGAATGGGTAGATTCTCCCAATTTATAGCCTTTTAATCTGTGTTCTCTGGGCTTGGATCTGGACCAAAAAAAGGTCCAAAAGTCGCTGGGGCCGACTTCTGCAAATTCTGCAGAGCGCGCACGTCACGCGTCCGCGTGGGTCACGCGGTCGCGTCATCTGAAGTTTTGCTCTTCCACGCGGTCGCGTCAGTCATGCGTCTGCGTCAGTTGTGTTCCACGAGTCACGGGTTCGCGTCATTCATGCGCTCGCGTCGATGCTCTTTGCACTTAAGCACGCATCTGCGTCGTCCACGCGTTCGCGTCGCTGCCAGTTTCTTCAAAAACTCCATTTTGTGCTTTCCTTCCATTTTTGTATGTTTTCTTTCCATCCTTTAAGTCATTCTTGCTCTATAAAACCTGAAAGTACTCAACACACAAATCACGGCATCGAATGGTAATAAAGGATAATTAAATTTTAATATTTTTAAAGCATAGGAAACATGTTTTCTTATATGTCATATCATAAGGAAGAAATTGTAAAACCATGCAAATTCATATGAATAAGTAGGTGAAGAGTTGATAAAATCATTCAATTAAAGCATAATATATATCATAAAATAGTGGTTTATTAACCTCCCCACACTTAAACAATAGCATGTCCTCATGCTAAATCCAAGAGAAAAGAGTAAAGATAAAATGGTGGAATCATATGATATGCAATCTATTCAAAATGCAACTATCTAAATGAGTCATGCAATTCTAGTTATTATTCACCTATATATAAGGCTTAAATGTAGTTAAATTAATTCATGTTTTCAAGGAATCATATATGTACAATTAGGGCCAAATCATATTAAAGCACAGTTACAATTGAGTTGAGTTAAGATAGTTCACAACTTGCAAGATAATTAATAATTAAACATGGACATTTGAGAATGAGCTATTGAACCCTCAGTGGATTGTGTGTTTACTCTCTAGTCACTCAGTATTTGGGGTTAATCACTCTCTTCTTTTCTAGTCCCTAGGTTGTAATGGGGCTGAGGTAAGGGTAAGGGTGTATATATAAGGCTAAGTGAGCCAACAAAGTGAATCCTTGACTAGTCTAAGATATCACCTAACATATACATTTTATACAATTTCATAATGCTTTACCTAGCTACCCAAACTTTTTCGCCTTGTGTTACATGCTCGTGCACCAATATTTATTTTTGAATTTTTTTAATGCACATGGTAATTTAATTGTTTTGATTTCACATGAGCATGCTTCCCAAATTTTTTGAAACATCTTGTTTAGTGTAAATCCCTACTTTTTTCTATCATCCCATATTTCCATAAAATTTCTCACACTTAAATTATACACAATATCTATCTTAAGCTAACCAAGGATTCAACTTGGGATTTTTATTTTGTTTTTCTGCTTAAGGCTAGTAATGTGGTTATAAAATAAAAGAGGATTAAAAAGCTCAAGGGGGCTAACAAGGATGGCATAAAAGGTAGGTTTATTTGGGATAAGTGGGCACAAATACAAATAATGGCCTCAATCATTTCTTGGTATGCATCTATATTCTATAATTGGACATATAGATTAAAACAAAATAAAGATTGCAAGCATAGAAAAGAAGTGCGAAATACACAGGAATGAAATTTATAGTTTGATGTAACCATACAATTAAGCTCAAAATTCACGGACTGTGTGTTCTCAAGCTCATAAATCATATATCAGTTATGTATGTCATGCAAGTAGAAATTAAGAGTTTCCATTCAACTCAATGTAAATCTTAAGGTGCCCCTTAAAATCTTAGTGTTTCTCCTTGAAGAAATGTTATTAACTAACTAACATGTAATGCTATATATACAAGGTGTGTGGATTGTTTTAATCTACTTAAGTTCCCAGTTTACTCTTTTATTTTCAATCAAACCAAACTATCATATGCTAAAAAGGGTAAGCTATACTAATTAATCCACTTAATATATAACTAGTAAACTAAGGTGCAAATTAAGCTAAAATATCCAAGATATATACAGCCCAAAATGCAGAAGGTAGAAATACAACAAAAGCAAAAAATGAGAAAAATGTGCAAATAAAATACAGAAAATGAACAAAATAAGATAAGAGTCTGTAGTGGTTCACCAAAAAATATGCCAGAGATGGCAACCTCCCCACACTTAAATAATAGTATCGTCCTCGATACTCACTCAAACTGGGTGTGAAAAAGTGTCATCTCTGGACAGATGGGCTGCCGGTGTCTCAGTGGTAGTCGGAAGGTCTGCAGTCTCTGTGAGTGTAGGAGGAGCTGTCTGCTGAAGCGGAGGCTCTGTCTGTAGAGGAATCCCTAGATCAGCGGCCTGTAGCTGGTGGTGCTCCTCATGATGTGGTGTAGTGTGCTCGGGTTCTCCCTGCGCATCCTGTGTAGGTGCCTCCTCCTCAGATGTGTCGGATGGTGTGTCGCGCTCGGAGGGGATGTCGCCCACTGGATCGGATCATCAGCTTGAGGTGCTCATAACGTCGCTTGTGGCGATGCTCAGACCTCTCATAACGTCGCCTGTTGCGACGTTCAGAGATCTCAAAGTGCTGCTGGCGGCGGCGCTCCATCTGGTCTAAGCGGTCAAAGAGTCGGTGCACCAGAAGATAGACGGGCTCAGGAGCAGGTGGGGGTGCAGTGGGTGGAGCTGGGGCAGTGGATGCAGAAGGAGTAACTGAAGATGTAGCTACCTCAGCAGAGTCAGTAAGAAACGGAGGTTGGTAGCCAAGAGCCTGAAACTTCGTACTGTGGGGGATGATCTTCCTGCAGTCTGCGGCAGATGGCTTTTCATCAGCAACTTCCCAAGGCACCTCAGCCCGGCGACCCAACTGAGTAATCTGGAATGGAAACGGGAGGGTGCCTCTAACATGGACCCTGGCCATGTAATGCCGGATGAAGCGGGGTACATATAGGTCCTTACCCATCATCACACACCAGATGAGGGTAATCATAGTAGCTGGCACCTCCGTCTCATGAGTGCTCGGCATCACGTAGTTACTCAGAATCTGTTGCCATAGTCGAGCCTCATCATTCAGATATATGAGCCTGATTCCCTTTGGTACCACAGTGCTCTTTTCCATGACCCATGAAACAGTAGGATCAAGAGTGATAGCCCGTTTCACTGCATCCTAGTCAAATCTCATGAATCTCATATCCTCCTCAGCTTTCTGGTAACCTTCTGGCTGATCTGATTTAGGTGGGAGCTGGAGGATGTCTTCTATGGCTTCCTCAGTAGCCAGAATTTGTTTGCCTCTGAGCTGTAATTCATCCAGGGATGATAGAAAGTAGTTACAGTAGAATTTTCTGACCCAATATGAGTTTATCTCAGTCAAGTTTCTCTCTAGGAAGAACCAGCCTCTCTGTTTAATTTGGTCTGAAGTGTACTGCTTGAGTCCTTCTGGAATTTTGAGTGTCCTTTCCAGGTATAGGTTCCTGGATGTGGCAAAAACTGGGTACTTCAGCTCATAGTATTTGTTTGCAAATTTCACTGGGTCAGTCGCAGGTACCAACTGATCAGCTTTTTTCTACGGGGTAAAGTTCTTTTCCCGCCAGGAATCATCATGTAAGATGCCAAGGATGGACATAGAGGATTCGCCTCTTTTCCTTTTGCTAGTGGTTGTTTTGCCCTTTCCTTTGCTTTGAGGGTCAGACATCCTGAAAAGTAGAAATTCTAAGATATAATTGAAGAATAAAAGCAGAAAAATGAGTAGGCAAATAGCAAAAGAAGTACAAAGTGGAAAAAAAGCAAGAGAAGCATGAATTGAGTCAAATATATGTGCATTTTGGATTGTGTTCAAGTGGAAAAGTCTGAGAATAGAAATCACAATTCAAAATATATGATAAGTGGAAATTATGTTAATTAGGAAAAACAGTGATCATGCCCTGAGTTAAGAGTTAAAGTAGTTAGGTAAAAAGAGAAGTCAGAAGTTAAGATGGTGAATAGGGAAAAAAGAAGTTGGAAAGTGAAAGCATTGAGTTAGTAAAGGGAAAGTTAAAGTAAGTGGCATGATGATGGGTTTCCTAGTTAACAAGAAAGTCACAAATTGAAAGAATAATCAACTCATATTCAAGCAAGGTTTGCAGCTTATTGATGATAATTCATATAGATAAGGGAAGTGGAAAAGGAGAGTGAAATCATCAATAATGCAAATTATTAACCAGGGAATCAAATGGAATAAGAATGTTAGCCCGTGCATTCATGAATTGGTGTGGTTGTAGCCAAGTAGTGCAAAAGTTAAAATTGCCAAAACCAATACATGAATGAAAAAAAATTGAAATAATTTGCAGAAAATTGGGCAGCATTTCGGCTGAAATTGGATGTTCCCGGGAAATACATAGCAGGATAAATCAGTTCATATAAAATTTAAATAATGCTGCAAAGAGACATAATAATATGAACATAAAATACAGTGTAACAGCAACATGCAAAATGAAGAACAGCATATGAACAGAATTAATATCACAGCCAGATCAAAATTGTGAAATAGATAAAACAGGTAATCAAGAACGGCGCAATTATCAGGCTTAAATCCACTAACCAGATCCTAGCTACCTAACCACCTAGAATCCACTACAATTATGCATCTCTAACTATCCTAATTTGAACAGAATCTGAAAAATAGGCAATTGACTAACTAATGAACTAGTAAAGGGAACGGTGTTCGGTGGAACCTGGTGAGGGTAGGAGCAGAATATGAGACATAGAGGGGAGTAGTGGTGCTGGTGGCTGCACGGCGGTGGCACGGTGGTGGCACGGCTGCGGTTCGAATGGGGGCAGGGATGGGTATGTAGTACTAGGCTAGGTTAGGGGGAAAAAGGAAGAGGGGAGCGAAGGTTGTGGGGCTGTTGTGGTGGTCTGCGGGGATGGTTGGCGGTGCGGTGGTGGTCTGCTTCGGTGAGTAGGAGTCGCGGAGGTGGGGGTTTGGGGAGAGGGAAGGGAGGTGAGGGAAGGGAAGAAGGGAAGAAGGAAGGGAGGGGGAGTGGCGCGGGGTTGTCTGGTGGTTGGGGTGTTGGGCGCGGCGGCGGTGGTGGAACGGTGGTGGTGGTTGCAGAGGAGGTATGGGTTTGCAGAGAAGGAAGGAGAAAGGGGGAATGGGGGGTGCGATAGGTAGGGTTTCGCATGATTCTGGGTTTAGTGGATTCAAATCCACGCGAACGCGTGGAGCACGCGATTGCGTGATTA
Organism: Arachis duranensis; assembly: GCF_000817695.3. Taxonomy (NCBI): domain Eukaryota; kingdom Viridiplantae; phylum Streptophyta; class Magnoliopsida; order Fabales; family Fabaceae; genus Arachis; species Arachis duranensis. The sequence goes on along the minus strand of NC_029773.3, from coordinate 71,497,134 downwards.
GGGTGAAAGGGGTTGACGCGGTCGCGTGATTGACACGATCGCGTAATTTGGATAAAAGATGAGTGACGTGGATGCGTGAGGCACGCAAACGCGTCACTGTGAATTGTGCTAGATGCACAGTTCCAGCGTCGTTTTGGTGCAACTCTCTGTTTCCATGTAGGAGGCCATAATATCCACGTGACGCAGATGCATTGCTCACGCTTTCGCGTGGGATGAGTTTATGCAACTGACGCGTTCGCATCAAGGATGCGAACGCGTGGGCCAGTTTGTGCTAAACGCGCAACAGCCGCATGATTCCAGCCAACTTTCTGGGCATTGGATTTTTACGCCAATTTCCATTCACACCCACGCGTGGGTTGTTTTTTTTATATGCAATATGCAGAATGCAAAATGCAATGAATGTCATGCAAAAATTCCAGGTTCAATCAAAATTCATAAACAGAGTAAAATGGGGAAGGAACGATCATACCTTGGTGGGTTGTCTCTCACCTAGCACTTTTAGTTAAAATCCTTAAGTTGGACATTTGATGAGCTTCCTGTTATGGTGGCTTGTGCTTGAATTCGTCCAGAAATCTCTACCAATGTTTGGAATGCCAACAGCCTCCGGGGTCCCAAACAAGGTACGTAAAGCCCTTAAGTGAGTTCAAATAGGCTTCAAGGCTCCTGGGGTGTTGAATGTCAGAACAGACTCCAGGATCCCAAACTTTTCTTCTACACCCGTTTTTGTCTTGATCTGCATTTTTTCAACCGGGTGATAAGTAATCTGAATTCCCACTGCAGTGACCAAACAGCTTCCGAGATCCTTTCAATTGAGCTTGACACCAATCCTTGCACCTCAAATTGAAGTGTGAAACCTCATTGAATCTTGCATACCAGCTCTGAGTGTAAGTCAATTCCCTTTTGCTCTTAAAGTCGCAAAGAGCTCTAAGCTGGCCATCTGTTTCAAGTAACCTGGTGGACGAAATTGTGATTCATTCTTTTCACTTCAACAATCCCAGGTAATGGCTCCAAAAACTTGGTGTCAATGCCATGGTTCACAACTTCGCACAACTAACCAGCAAGTGCACTGGGTCGTCCAAGTAATACCTTACGTGAGTAAGGGTCGATCCCACGGAGATTGTTGGTATGAAGCAAGCTATGGTCATCTTGTAAATCCCAGTCAGGAGGATAAAATTATGGAATTTAGAAAATCAAATATGATTAATAAAAATAAACAGAAAATAAAATGGATAGAGATACTTATGTAAATCAATAGTGGAAATTTCAGATAGGCGTATGGAGATGTTGTGCTCCTCTTGAATCTCTACTTTCTTATTACATTCATCCTATCCTTCTTACTCCTTTCCATGGCAAGCTGTATGTAGGGCATCACCGTTGTCAATGGCTACATCCCATCCTCTCAGTGAAAA
>NC_029773.3:71470059-71495305 GCF_000817695.3 Arachis duranensis | reverse complement strand
TGTTTTGGGCGTTCAACTCCAGATCATGACGTTTTTCTGGCGTTTAACTCCAGACAGCAGCATGTACTTGGCGTTCAACGCCAAGTTATGTCATCAATTTCTGAATAAAGTATGAACGATTATATATTGCTGGAAAGCTCTGGATGTCTACTTTCCAACGCCGTTGAGAGCGCGCCAATTGGAGTTCTGTAGCTCCAGAAAATTCATTTCGAGTGCATGGAGGTCAGATTCCAACAGCATCAGCAGTCCTTTTGTCCGCCTTTTTCAAAGTTTTGCTCAAGTCCCTCAATTTCAGCCAGAAATTACCTGAAATCACAGAAAAACACACAAACTCATAGTAAAGTCCAGAAATGTGAATTTAACATAAAAACTAATGAAAACATCCCTAAAAGTAGCTTAAACTTACTAAAAACTACCTAAAAACAATGCCAAAAAACGTATAAATTATCCGCTCATCATAACCCATATTCAAGTGGAAACATAAAGATAAAAGCTAAGAATTTTACCCACTTGAAGTTTGTATTGGGTGGTTACGGCCTTGGGATGAGTGTTTCCAGTGGTTCTGCAAGCTCTACTCCCTTGTGGTCTTCAGTGAATTCCTCCACTTCTTTGCAAATTTCTTCAATTTCAACCATGTCTGGATCAAAGTCTTCGATATCTTCCTCATCACTTGAGTCATAATTGGGGGTTGAGAGAAGTCTACCTCTGTATCATCTTCGTATTCGCTTGGGGAAGATTCTTCTATCTCAAAGGATTCGCTTGCGGATGCAAGTTCAGTACCAAGAGAACTTGACTCATGATTATCATCATCAAGGAAACTTGCATTTTGGGTTATTCCATCCAGTTCTTCATAGGATACCTGCTTCGGGAGTTGTGCACTGTCCTCCTTAGCATCGACTGTAACATCCTTGACGGAATTCTCCACAACTCTGGATTCCCGTGGAGGTTTGGCATCTCCTAAATCTTCAACCAACTCTTCTTCTTCTACAATGACAGCTTCCTCTACTTGTTCTAGTACGAAGTTATGCTCTATACTGTCCACTGGAGTTTCTAGTGTCTCCTTCATGCTACGTTCTTCATTAGATTCTCCACATGAAGCCATGGGAGTTTGTTGAGTGTCCGAACGTCTGGAAGATAATTGATTTATTGCTTGCTCCAGTTGATGAAAGGTTGCATGAAATTGATCTACTGATTCTTCGAAGCAAACCTATGATTCTTGGCTTGATGGATATGGACATGGTGCATAGGGGAGTGGTAGTTCTTGGGAGTAATTGGATTGGCGTTGGGGTGGATAAGGATCATACGGTGGCGAATGGCGAAAAGAAGCTTGTGAGTGTGGTGGTTCAAAGCTATGTTGAGAGGATGGTCTCTGAGCATAGGGTGGGGCTTGTTGGTAGCTACAAGGGGATCCACCATATCTATCAGCTTGGTATGCATTGTAGAATGGTCCTTGTACATGATATCTAGGAAGATGTTGTTGCCTAAAGAGTTGATCATATCCTCTTGGCTCCATCCATCTTTGATTGCTTAGACCTTGATGCATAGTCCTGTTATAGCTTCCATTCCTTTCAACAAAAGTAGAACCAAACTCAAAGCGGGAGGGGTGAGAACTCATAGTAGCTATTAGAAATATGAAGGGAAAACAAAAACAAATAAACAAGTAAAAGAAAAATATTTACAATAACCAATAATAAAGCACATGTTTGCAATTTCCCGGCAACGGCGCCATTTTGAAGAATGAAACTCTCGCATGATCTAGAATTTTCACAAATAAATTCCCGTTGTAAGTATAACTTCTAGACCGACAAGAATCCCTTTCTTATAAACGTTTGGTTGTCATGAGTAACAAAATCCAATAAAAATAATTAACCGAAGTACTCAAACCTCGGGTCGTCTTCTCAAGGAATTGCAGGGAAGTATGATTTATTATTGGTTATGAAAAATAGTATTTTTGGGTTTAAAAAGGTTTTGAACAAGAGAAATAAATTAATAACTAGAAAATATCTTGGCAAGGTATGAGAATTAGAATTCCTATCCTAGTTATCCTTATCAGGTGTGTTGAAATTGGGTTTTAATCCTGCTTAGTTATCCCTCATTAAACAAAGGAAAGTCAAGTAGACTAATTAAATTGATCCTCAAGTCCTAGTCAACTTTTAGAGCGATCTAAATCAATTAGCAATTGCCAATTCTAACTACTGCTGAGTTTGATAACTCAAGTGTTACCAATTAATTAACCAAAGCCAAAAGAAAAAAATAAATCATAAACAGAGCAAAACAATCATGAGTCTAAAATACCTCAAATTATATTAACTAAGAAAATCCTAACATGAATGGTTCATAGGCCAATTGGGCAACATCAATCAAATACACATAAAAGCATCAGAGTAAATAAAAATAGAAGAGAAACATAAATTATTGAACCTGGTATGAAGAAACAATCCTAATGACTAAAAGAAATCCTAAATCCTAAGAGAGAGGAGAGAACCTCTCTCTAAAAGCTACATCTAAATCCTAAAACTATGTATGAATGTATGTTGTGATGATCTCCATGAATGGGTGGATTCTCCCAATTTATAGCCTTTAATCTATGTTCTCTAGGGTTGGATCTGGACCAAAAAAATGTCCAAAAGTCGCTGGGGCTAATTTCTGCAAATTCTCCAAAGCGCGCACGTCACGCGTCCGCGTGGGTCACGCGGTCGCATCATCTGGAGTTTTGCTCTTCCACAAGGTCGCGTCAGTCATGCGTCTGCGTCAGTTGTGTTCCGCGAGTCACGCGTTCGCGTCATCTATGCGCTCGCGTCGATGCTCTTTGCGCTTAAGCACGCGTCCGCGTCGTCCACGCATTCACGTCGCTGCCAGTTTCTTCAAAAACTCCATTTTGTACTTTCCTTCCAATTTTGTTTGTTTTCTTTCCATCCTTTAAGTTATTCTTGCTCTATAAAACCTGAAAGTACTCAACACACAAATCACGGCATCAAATGGTAATAAAGGATAATTAAATTTTAATATTTTTAAAGCATAGGAAACATGTTTTCTTATATGTCATATCATAAGGAAGAAATTGTAAAATCATGCAAATTCATATGAATAAGTAGGTGAAGAGCTGATAAAATCATTCTTAAAGCACAAGATATATCATAAAATAGTGATTTATCAAACCGCTAATGGATTGGACCGAGGCCAAGTTAGGTCCAAGCTCAACATATAAAAGGAAGTTATGAAGCCATTTGGACTCATTTTTCAAAAAAGAAAGAGTGAGGGACGGTGAGAAGAGAGAAGAGGAGGGAATTGGGATTTTACTATTCACCTCCACCTTCTAGAAGCCATAACTTGAGCTACGGAACTTCGATTGACGAGCCGTTTATAGCCACGCAAAGCTCTTCAATTCTATTTAGATTTTGTGGTGAGTATTCCTTTGTACTATGCCCAGTTTTTGTTTTCCCCTTTGAACTTGAAAATGGCTTTGGATTTTTTAGTTTCCTTGTGTTTTGGTTGTTTATGGGTGATCTAGCATTGGAGTATTGTTGGATTTTGCCCTTAATCTCGTTAAGTAAGGTAAGTTTTCACTAAAACCTTGTGTTTAGTTATTTTTGTGAACCCTAGGTTTGATGTTGGTATGTTTTATTATGTTAGATTAAGTTTTGGTGTTTGTTGGAGTTGGATTGGGGCTTTGGATCGAGCTTGGTGGCTTCGTTTTGATGTTTGGAGCATTTTGGGAATCGGCCAATGTATGGTTTCGATTTCTTTTATGTAATATGTAATGTTTCTGGACACTTAGGCTAGTTGACCCTAAGATAGGATTGAATAATATTGGTATATAAATAATTATATGTGAACTGATGTTAATTGTTGGTTGTATTGGATTATTGTGGTTGATGATGATTATTGGAAATTGTTGGTGTTAATGAGTATTGATGATTAGTGTTGTTGATGAGAATTGATAGATGAAGTGGTGGTATTGTGTGGAATGAATCCAAATAATATTATATGATTTGATGATGATTATTGAGATTTATTATAGCTGCTGAGAGTTGTTGATGTTGTTGTTGATTTATGGAAATATCATTGTTGAATGAAGAGAATTATGATTGTTTATGATATCTTTGAATGTTGAGGAATAAGGACTCTGATGGTTCAAATGGTGTTGACGAGTTATGATGTTAATTGTGTGGGAAATGTGAAGTTGAGGTTTAAATTTGTGAATTATGGATTATGGTTGAGTTATTGTGGATAGATTGAGTGAAAGAGGTTTGGGGTTGATTAAATTGCAATGGGAAGGAGAAGTATAGTATGTGGTAGTGTTTTATGGTGTAATTGAAGAGGTTTTGTTTTTTGGGTTTTGGTTGTGAATTTTGGGAAAGTTGAGAACCTTGTTTGATTTGGTAAAAACTGGTTTCTGGTGAACTTTGTCTAATCATAACTTATGCCTGGGTTTTCAAAATTTGTTGAAACTAGTTTAGAATTAAAGTTTATTGAAAACTCTTCGAATCGATATAAAGTTTGTAAAATTTGGAATTTTGTAGAGGAAGTTATGATCATTCAAAGGTTGGTGTCAAAATCTGAAATTCTGCAAAGTTGCAGAATTTTGTGATTTCTGATATGTGCACACGCACAGCCTTGTGTGCACGCACACCCCGGCAAAATTTTAAACCTCTGCGCACGCACAGCTTTGTGCGTACGCACACTGACGTTAGGATTTTTGCTAGTAAAGAATTTTACAAAAATAGTCGCGTTGTAGATATAGATTCTAAACCAACAGAAATCCCTTCGTGCAAATGTTTTGGTTGTCACAAGTAACAAACCCCTTTAAAATTGATAACCGAGTATTTAAACCTCGGGTCGTTTTCTCAAGGAATTGCAGGGAGGTATGTTCTTATTATTGGTTATGCAAAAGTATGTTTGGGGTTTTGGATTAAGGTAAAAGGTATGTTGAATGACTCTTAAAATAAAATAATAACAACCGTAAAATAAACTCTTGGTAAGGTATAAGAACTGAAAGTCCTATCCTAGTTATCCTTATCAATTGTGATGAGAATTGGATTTTTCTCCCACTTTGTTAACCTCTAACTATGAAGGTAAGTTAAGTGGATGAATTAATTTTGATTCCTCAGGTCCTAGTCTTTCCTTGGAAAAAGTCAGAGTTATTGGAACTTGAATTAATGAAATGAAGAAATCCAATTTTCAATCAACAATGAGTTTGATAACTCAAGAGTCACCAATTATTTAACCAAAGCCGAAAAGGAAAACTATCTAAATTAAATAAAAAGCATTCAAAAATAAAACAATCATAAACTGAAATATCTCAAATAACATTAATTAAGAAAATCAATCTAAACATGGAACATTGAAAATAAATAAATATAAAGAACATTGAACCTGGGATTGATAGTCACTCCTAAAACTAGGAGAAGTCCTAAATCCTAATTTCTAAAAACTCTACCTAAATTCTAAGAGAGAGGAGAGAACCTCTCTCTCTAAAAACTACATCTAAAACATGAAAAGTGAATTATGAAAAGCATCATCATGAATGGATGCATTCCCCCACTTTATAGCCTCTAATCCGTATTCTCTAGGTCGAAAATTGGGTCAGAAACAGCCCAGAAGTCACTTCCAGCACTTTCTGGTCCGTACAGGTCACAGCCAAGTGACGCGGAGGCGTCGCCCACGCGGCCGCGCAGGTTGAAGTTCGCAGATGCGATGCGTTCGCATGAATCACGTGTTCGCGTCGCCTAGCGTCAGGGCAACTATGGCATATTATATATCAAATCGAAGCTCCGAACGTTAGCTTTCCAACGCAACTAGAACCGCGTTGTTTAGACCTCTGTAGCTAAAGTTATAGCCGTTTGAGTGCGAAGAGGACCGGCTGGACAGCTTAGCAGTTTCTCCAACTTATTGTATTCCTTCCATTTTTGCATTCTTCCTTTCCATCCTCTGAGCCATTCCTGCCCTATAATATCTGAAAACACTTAACACACATATCAAGGCATCTAATGGTAATAAGAGAGGATTAAACATAGGGAACTTAAGGCCAAAGAAGCATGTTTTCAATCAAAGCACATAATTAGGAAGGCAAATGTAAAACCATGCAAATAGTATGAATAAGTGGGTAAAGAGTTGATAAAATCCACTCAATTAAGCACAAGATAAACCATAAAATAGTGGTTTATCAACCTCCCCACACTTAAACAATAGCATGTCCTCATGCTAAGCTCAAGAGAAACTATAAAGATGAAGAGGAATGGTAGGATGTATGAAATGCAACCTATTATACGGATGCAACTGCATGCAAACATGTTTCTACCTACTTGGTTAAAAATAAATAAGTTCTCCAAGACAAACATAAATCAAATTTCACTAATTCAAATCATATAAAATAAAGACAAGTAAACTTGTAAGAAGATAGCTCATGAAAGCAGGGAACATATAATTAAGCACTGAACCCTCACTGGTAGTGTATATCACTCTAATCTCTCTAGTGTATAGGGTAATCACTCTACTCTTCCCTAGTCATGCTTTCTAAACATTGTTCTTCATCTAACCAATCAACAAATATTTTATGTACCAATGCAAACATCATGAGGTCTTTTCAAGGTTATAATGGGGCTGAGGTAAAGGTAAGGATATATGTATGGCCAAGTGAGCTTTATAAATTGAATCTTTAATTATCCTAAGCTTTCACCTAATATACATATACTCTATATAACTCTAGTTCATGCCTAGCTACCCCAAATTCCCACTTTTACATCACATACTCATGTATCAACTTTTTCTTTTTAATTTATCACATGTGCATTGATTTTTCATTAACTTAACATTGGGGTAATTTTGTTCCCTTATTTATTTATTTATATTATATATATTTCTTTTTTTCTTTTTCTTCTTTTTTTTTGAATCATAAAAGCAAACATAACTTATCAATGCACATGGATTTTCCATTATTTTTCTATTTTGGTTTTTCATGAGTAGGTTCCCAAATTCCCAATATTCAAATAGATTAGAGACATGATACATTCCCTTATTAACCCATGTTTCCACAGTTTTCCCCACACTTAGTTGATGCACAATCTCTATCTTAAGCTAACCAAAGATTTAATTGGGATATTACTTTTGTTTTTCTGCTTAAGGCTAGTGATGTGGTAAAATACAGAACAAATGGGGATTAAAAGGCTTAAAGTGGCTGACAATGGTGATTTAAAGGGTAGGCTTATTTGGGATAAGTGAGCTAAAATCAAACAATGGCCTCAATCATATGCAAGCATGTAAATACACTAAATAATGGACATATAGATTGGAACAAAATATAGATTATAATCATAGAGAAGAAAACACACAAGAATAAAAATTTATGGTTAAATAATGTAACCATATAAATAAGCTCAAAATCTCACAGGTTGTGTGTTCTTTGGCTCAAAAACCATATTCCAAATACAACTTCAAAACAAGTTTAACACAAATTTTTCAATTTAAATTAGTGAAATACTATAAAAATTCTTGAAAAAAATATTTCTTCAACCAAGTGGTAAAATATGCACAAAATCAAATAAATATGCAAATGCAACAATGAACTATCAAATAAAATAAAACATTGGTGTTGAAATAGGAAATAACTAACCCGCGGAGATCGGTATCGACCTCCCCACACTTAAAGATTGCACTGTCCTCGATGCATGCTGAGATATGCAGGTGGATGGGGGTTGTGGTTCCTCAGCTGGTGCTCTCTTTGTTCCTTTCCGTGCCGGTGATTTGGGAGTTGCTTTCTCTGTACCCTTCTTGGTGGCCATCCTAAAAAAGGAAAAAGAAAGTAACAAGTATAGCTAGGGGATCCAGCAAGGAAGAGAGCGGGAAAGGTGGTAATCAATGCACAGTAAAGAAGAATGATGTTAACACATGGTCATGACTACATGTGAAAAGTCATCAATGGAAATATAGTAAGTGCATGTGATGACAGTTAAATGCAAGATGTTTATTGGCATGTTGGCAAAGGCATGAGTAGCATAGATCAAGCATTCAATGTCCAAGTTAGATTACTAAGTCTTTCAAACTAACAATCATGTTTGTAATAACAATTATATTTAATTAATAAAATATAAAAAGGGTTTTGTGAAAAGCAAGCATTTATAGTAATAGATTAAAAGAAATCTTAAAAATAGTGCACAATGCCATACGGGCATTTTCACAAACACATAACATGCATGGTGAATAAGCTATTTGAAAGTATTAAATTGAACATGCAAGTAACCCTTTAAAAAGTAATATATAATTGTCAAATAATCCACAAAAATATAGAAAAATAATGACCCAAATAAAATTCCAACACCAATTAAAAGAAAAAAGAAGAAAAAGAAAGGAAGGAAGAAAGAAATAAGAAGGGAAAGAAAAGATTTAGATTTGGGGGAGAAAAGAGAAGATATCTTGGCTGATCTGGATAAGCTGTGCGGCGCAGGCGACGCAAACGCGTGAGTGACGCGTTCGTGTGGTTAGCGCTATTGTCAAGTGACGCGGCCGCGTGGGGCAGGCGGTCGCGTGAGTGAATTTGTGCTACAGGCTCGAGGGCAGCCGCGCGCTCGCGCAACTTTCTGTTCAAAATCTTATTTTGCCGAAAATCTGGGTGACGCGGTAGCGTGGGTGACGCTATCGCGTCGATGGCCATTTTTGAAAGACGACACGGCCGCGTGGGGCACAAGTTCGCGTGGGAGGGCTTGGGCTTCTAGCACGAGTCCAGCCCAATTCCAGCACAACTTTCGGCCATGCACCTTTCTGACGTCGATTTTCATGGCACGCGGTCGCGTGGGTGACGCGGTCGCGTGGGAGGCCAAAGTTCCACATGACGCGGTCACGTGAGTGACGCGGTCGCGTGGAGTGAAATTATGCTAAAGGCGCGCCACCAGCCACGCTCTCGCGTGACTCTCTATTCAATTCTTTTCTTCCCAACGCACTAGTGACGCGGACGCGTCAGCGACGCTGCCGCGTCACGTGCATGTTTTCCCTTTTTTATTGCAATATGCAGATGCAAATGCAGTGCTTAATGTGAATGCTATGCATGATTCCAGGTTCAATAAAATAAAATAAATCTCAAAAACAAGCAAAACTAAATAAAATTAAAATTACAAAATGAATGATCATACCATGGTGGGTTGTCTCCCACCTAGCACTTTTAGTTATAGTCCTTAAGTTGGACATTTAATGAGCTTCCTGCTAGGGTGGCCTGTGCTTGTATTGATCTAGGAATCCCCACCAATGTTTGTACTTCCAATAGCCTTCGGGATCCCAATCTAGGCGCAGAAAGCCTTCAAGCAAGTTAAAGCAAGTGACAAGGCCCCAAGAGTGGTGATTGGTAGAATGGATTCCGGGATCCCAGACCTTGCCTTTGCACCCGTTTTTTGGTTGAGCAATATTGTTCCATCCGGGTGGCAAGCAGTCTGAATTCTCACGTAAGCGGCCAAACAACTTCCTAGACCCATTCAGTTGAGCTTTACACCAACCTCTGCGTTTAAACTTTGAGCTTCCAACCATGATGAACCTTGCAGGACAATTCTTACCACTGGCCATCTTCCTCTTACTCTTAATGTCACAAAGAGCTCTAAGTTGACCATCCGTCTCCAGTAGCCCATATTCAAGTGGAATTAGAAAGCTAAGGGATATGAATTTTACCCACTTGAATGTTGTGAAGGATGATGGCAACTTAGGGGGATGTATTTTTAATGAAATTGCCAGCTCCACTCCCTTGTGCTCTTCTCTGATAACTACCACCTCTTTGCAAGCTTCTTCAATTTCAACCTCTTCCTCTTGGTAGCTTTCTTCCAATTCAATCTCCTCTTCATTACTTACCAAGGGCATAGGAGGGTGTGCTTCTTCTTCTTTAATCTCCATCTTTTGATCAACCTCTTCAAAGTCTTTAGCTATGATATGCCTTGGAGGTTGTACACCCTCCTCAACATCAATTGCAACTGTCTTGGAAGGAGGCTCTATGTCCTGACTTTCCCATGGAGGTTCAGCATCTCCTAAATCTTCAACCACTTCTTCCTCTGCAACTATTATGGCTTCCTCTACTTGTTCCAATACAAAGCCATGTTCTTCGTTGTCCACCGAAGTTTCTAGTGTCTCCTTCATGCTTTGCTCTTCTTTTGATTCTCCACATGTAGCCATGGGAGTTCTTTGAGTGCTCAGATATTGGGAAGCTATTATATTTATGAACTTGCCTAAGGCGGCTGTGAAATTTAGCACACTCTTATTCATACTTTCTTGCCTTTGAAGAATAACACAAAGTCTGTCATCTATTGGAGGTTGGGGTGGATATGAGGATTCATTGGTTGGGAGAGAGGGTTCATAATAGGAATGTGGTTCATCTTGATAATGATATGGAGATGGTGAATATTGAGGTGGTGGTTCATGAGAGTAGTTGTGTTGGAAAGGTGGTGGTTCTGTGTATGGTTCATTTGGCTCATAAGGTGGTTGATATGGTGGATACGGGTTAGGGTCATATGGTGGTGTTTGGTTGTAGTTGGCTTGTGAGTGTGGTGGTCTAAAGTTGTGTTGTGGAGGAGGGGATTCATAGGCATATGGTGGGTCTTGTTGGTAGTCCAAAGAGTGCTCACCATAGCCATTGCCTTGATATGCATCACAGAATGGTTGTTGATAGTCCATTGGAGGTGGTTGTTGCCATGAGGTTGATCAAATCCTTATGGCTCCTCACATCTTTGATTGTTCCAACCATTGTGCATGTTGTCATTATAATCTCCTCTTCCTGCAACATAATTATAACCAGACTCATAGCCAAAGGGGTGAGAGTTCATAGTAGCTATCAGAAATAAGAGGGAAAAGAAGAAACAAATAAACAAGTAAAAGAAAAAAAAAATTTTGAAAAATATTTACAATAACCAATAATAAGGCACACGTTTGCAATTCCCCGGCAACGGCGCCATTTTTGACGTTAGGATTTTTGCTAGTAAAGAATTTTACTTGGTAAGGTATAAGAACTGAAAGTCCTATCCTAGTTATCCTTATCAATTGTGATGAGAATTGGATTTTTCTCCCACTTTGTTAACCTCTAACTATGAAGGTAAGTTAAGTGGATGAATTAATTTTGATTCCTTAGGTCCTAGTCTTTCCTTGGGAAAAGTCAGAGTTATTGGAACTTGAATTAATGAAATGAAGAAATCCAATTTTCAATCAACAATGAGTTTGATAACTCAAGAGTCACCAATTATTTAACCAAAGCCAAAAAGGAAAACTATCTAAATTAAATAAAAAGCATTCAAAAATAAAACAATCATAAACTGAAATATCTCAAATAACATTAATTAAGAAAATCAATCTAAACATGGAACATTGAAAATAAATAAATATAAAGAACATTGAACCTGGGATTGAGAGTCACTCCTAAAACTAGGAGAAGTCCTAAATCCTAATTTCTAAAAACTCTACCTAAATTCTAAGAGAGAGGAGAGAACCTCTCTCTCTAAAAACTACATCTAAAACATGAAAAGTGAATTATGAAAAGCATCATCATGAATGGATGCATTCCCCCACTTTATAGCCTCTAATTCGTATTCTCTAGGTCGAAAATTGGGTCAGAAACAGCCCAGAAGTCACTTCCAGCACTTTCTGGTCCGTACAGGTCACAGCCAAGTGACGCGGAGGCGTCGCCCACGCGGCCGTGCAGGTTGAAGTTCGCAGATGCGACGCGTTCGCGTGAATCACGTGTTCGCGTCGCCTAGCTTCAGGGCAACTATGGCATATTATATATCAAATCGAAGCTCCGAACGTTAGCTTTCCAACGCAACTGGAACCGTGTTGTTTAGACCTCTGTAGCTAAAGTTATAGCCGTTTGAGTGCGAAGAGGACCGGCTGGACAGCTTAGCAGTTTCTCCAACTTATTGTATTCCTTCCATTTTTGCATTCTTCCTTTCCATCCTCTGAGCCATTCCTGCCCTATAATATCTGAAAACACTTAACACACATATCAAGGCATCTAATGGTAATAAGAGAGGATTAAACATAGGGAACTTAAGGCCAAAGAAGCATGTTTTCAATCAAAGCACATAATTAGGAAGGCAAATGTAAAACCATGCAAATAGTATGAATAAGTGGGTAAAGAGTTGATAAAATCCACTCAATTAAGCACAAGATAAACCATAAAATAGTGGTTTATCACACACGCAGGGGAAGGCTTCCTGTTTTGAGCGCTAGCACAGCTTGTGCGCGCACATACCCAATGAGCATTTACAATCTGTGCGCACGCACACGTTGGGAGGGGTCATCTGTTGAGGACGCTAGCACAACTTGTGCGAGTGAACAGACTTGTAAACTTTTGTCCCTGTGCGTATGCACACCTCTATGTGTACGCACACTTTTTAAAACTTCTCCTGGGCGTGCGCGCACACACCTCTGTGCGTACGCACACGCCCTGTTTCTCAAATTTAACTTTGTTTTCAACTATTTCACCTTCCCAACAAGATTGTAAGCTTCTATAACACCATTTTAAGACTCTCGGGCTTACTCTTGAGCATTGAAACATGGGAAAAGTCTTAGGAGAATTTATTTGGATTTTACGTTAGAAAGTTAGCAAATAGAGGTGTAGGTTTCTGGCGTACTGAGGATGGGTATGGTGGAGTGAGAAAGGAGGATGGTACTGAAATTGAGAAACTGATGAACTATGAGTTTGGAATGAAAATCATGAATTGATGATGGTTGTGATGAGTCGGGGACTCGAAGAGAAATGATAATCGTGATGGATGTTGCGAGTGTGCAGGGCCTATATCCCCGGCAAAGCAGATTTTCTCTGCTGCATGACTAGTTTGTTGTTGAGAGTGTGCGGAGCCTATATCTCCGGCGTGGCAGATGTTTCTGTCGCATGACTTGTTGAATGTTGAGAGTGTGTGGAGCCTATATCCCCGACGTGGCAGATTATACTGCTGTATGATTTGTTGTGGTTGGTTCCTTCTCTATTGCAGGAAGTGTGCAGGGCATATATCGCTGGCGTAGTTGACTCCCTACTGCATGAGTGTGCAGGGCACTATATCTCTGACGTAGCAGATTCGTTGCTGCATGAGTGTGCAGGGCACTATATCTCTGGCATGGTAGAAAAGGCTACATCCGGGAGGATGTGTCGGGTTGGCATTTACGGACTGACAAGTGATATCACGAGCCAATAGGATAGGCATTCATCATATGTATCTTTTACGTGCTTGTTTGCTTTGATTACTTGAGTTTGCTTAATTGTGTAACATGCCTACTTGCTTCTTGAATTACTTGTTATATATGAATACTACCTGTGTTTTTCTTGCTTGCATTATTTGTGATTGTCCGGTGCTGAGGAGGTTAGGTAGGCGGTGGCGATAAGATCGCACGGAGGTTAGGGTGGCGAAGGCTGTGGGATACAGCAGTGTAACTAGTTCTAGTTAGAATTCCCCTAAGTTTAGATAAACCGATTTATGGTGTAAGTTCTATATTTGTTTATTTTATTCTAAGCTTGATATCTGTATGTGATGTGAAGTTCTAGGATTGCCTTCGGCATCCCAGGACCTTACATCTTACATCATTGGGCACTGTTACCATACTGAGAACCTCTGGTTCTCATTCCATACTTTGTTGTTGTTTTTCAAATGCAGGTTACAAATCCACCTTGGTGAGATTGCGGATATGGTGACAGAGCAGAGTATGGTTTCTCTTTGGTTTATTTCTATTTTACTTTGTTGTAGTTACTCTCACATCTCTTTGTATATTTATCTTTATAGCCTTAGAGGCTTATTTGAGGGAATAGTTGTATAAGTTGTTTTTAACACCAAAACTTTGTATGTCTGTATATACTAGTCGGCTTAAATTTCGCAAGTTGTGGCTAATTTCCTATGATTATTATATTCTTATATCTATATATATAAGGGTGTTACACTTTGAGATATGAGCGTGGTTTTGTTAGACTCTCTTTGAAAGATAATAATTTCAAAGATTGTCCATCAGAAGAAGAGTGGAAAAGAGGAAGGAAAATCTGTAAATTTCTGAATCCATTTTATAAAATTACTACCTTGATGTCTGGTCAATCTTATCCTATTTCAAATTTATATTTTATGCAAATTTAGAGGATTGAGTGTTTGCTGAAAGAATACTCCATTAGTGAGGATGAGGTCATAAGAAAAATGGTGCAACCAATGAAAGCCAAATTTGATAAGTATTGGAGCGATTATTCCATAATTCTCTCTCTAGGAGTTATTCTCGATCCTCGAATGAAATTTTATGTTTTAGAATATTGTTTGAATAAAGTGGATCCATGTACTGTTAATGAAAAATTGACCACCATCAGTAAAAAGTTGTATTTGTTGTTTGAAGCATATTCAGAAACTTTGTCATATAATGCCCCTTCTAATGCTTCTGGTGGTCAAATAAGAATTCCAACCTCTAGAGAAGATGATTCACTTTCATTTGATGTGCCTGATGTAAGTTTTATTTCTATTGTGCATTATGTTAATATAATTTTCTTTTATATGTTTCTGTCAATATGTTACTTTCTTAATTGTTTTTTATTTTTTTTTGAATAATATTGTAGGGGTTGAGAAATATAAATTTTCAAACTAATGCTTCACAAAAAAAGTCTTCTTTAGATATCTATTTGGAAGAATCAACTCTTGATATGAACTCTAAAATAAATATCTTACAATATTGGAGGTCTCAAGCCCATCGCTTTTTTGATTTAGTTTCCATGGCTTGTGATGTGCTTAATATTTCAATAACTATGGTAGCTTCAGAATTGGCCTTTTCTATTAGTGCACATGTCCTAAATAAGTATAGAAATTCTATTTTGGATAAGAATAGCAAGCTCTTATTTGCGCTCGTAATTGGATACATGGATTTGAAGATGATGATAATTCACTTTTTAAATTTATTTTGTTAACTTCTATTGGCAATAAATAATGAATGACTTGCATATTGTATTTATTTAGTTTTCTACTAACTAACTTTAAATTGTAGATGCTGAATTTGAGTGTCAAAATGAAAGTGACAAAGAACATTATAAAGATTAAGTGGATTCAATTAATATGATGCCTGGTATTTTATTAATATTGTCTAATTGTTTCAAACCATGCATTTTTTAATTCAATTCTATTGAAATTCTAGTTCTGCCACTAAGTCACTAACTTTTATTTGATAATTTATTTTTCTTTCCATTGCAGGTGTTGACTAATTTGATGGATTGGATAAAAGATTTTGGGATTATATTGCTTTCTGCTTTTCTAAAATATTTGCATGCCATGTCATCTGTTAAATACTTTCTTTTCACTTTTGTATGGCTTTTTGGTAGAATTATGATGTTGCTATGTTAGTTTATAATACTCTGTTAATTATATGAGGGGAATTACAAATACTCCTTTAATTAGAAATATTAGAATTAGAAATATGGAATCACTAATTGGATGTGAATGTGGTTCTGTAATTCTGTTTTGAGTTAAAATAATAAATTTAGAGCATAACAGTTACTCAAATCAAATGTATTTAGTTGTTTACTAGAACTTTAATTTTATTTGTTCCAAACAAGATTTTTTTGTCCAAATATATACACTAGTTTTTCTCCTCAAAATTGGACTTTTTTAGTTTTTTTCTTTCAAAAAAAATTCAAAAAAAATCAACAAATAAACGGTCCAGTCATTTAACCCGTTGGGCTGGCCATAAATGGTATGGGCTATAAAATTTAGGCCCACGATCAAAGTAGGCTTAAATGGGTTAGCCTGTATAACCCGTGGGCTAATCGATCTAGGCTTCAATGGGTTAGGTTGGCCCATTTGACAGCCCTATCCGCGTATATATTGCTCCGAATGGGGATGCAAGGTGGAAATTTTTGGGAGGCAAAATCTTTCCGAAGCATGTGCGAGGATTCCAACGCAGATTTTCATTCCATATCCCATTAATCTCTGAATTTTATGAATTTAATTAATTGTTTTCATTGATTGTTAGAAAATTAAATCAAGAATATTCAAAAAAGTAGTACAACTACAACATACTAGAACATTGAAAAGTTTGAAATCAAATTGAATTGGAATTGAATACAAGTTGCACATCTCCATATTAGAAGAATGAAGAATCATGAATTGAAAGTTTCAAGATTGATGATTAAGAATTTGAAGCAAAATTGATGCATGAAAACTTGTCTCTCAACAAATTTCCTTCGGCAAGTATACCGAATTGTCGTCAAGTAAAACTCACAATAGAGTGAGGTCGAATTCCACAAGGATTGATTGGTCAAGCAACTTTAGTTAGAAGAATATGCTAGTTGAGCTAAACAGAATTTAGATTGAGATACAGAAATTTAAATGACTGGAAAGTAAATAACAGAAATTAAAGTGCAGAATCTTAAATGGAGATTTGGGGTAATGAGCATGAAATTAAATGGCAGAAAGTAAAGAGAATGGGTAAGATCAGAAATGGGGAAGTCATTCGGTTTAGGAGATGTTGCATTCTCCGGATCAAGTTCATTCTCATCTCTTCCTTAATCAATGCATTCAATGATCTCCTTGGCAATCTTAAGTGATTGAATCCCAATTCCTTGGCAATCCAATCTCTCTAAGCTTGAACAATTGCCCAATTTCTTGATTTAATTGCTCATGGGAAGAGATGAAGTGTGGTCACTGATTATACCACATGTATTTCCAAATCAAAGTGTTGGGAGGATTACATGTCACTATATCCGCCCAAAACCCAATTTGGTCCAACATGAGAAAGTATTTCTAGCATGATCTTCTCATCCCTTTTCCAAGGCTCAAAGGAGATCCAATTATGGAGAGTTTTTGTTCCAAGACAACTAACTAATTGAATTAAGATCGAAAGCTTTCTAGTAAGATTAAGAGAAAAGAAAGAAGAAGAAGAAGAATGAAAACTATAATTGATCCATCAAATTACAACAGAGCTCCCTAACCCAATGAAAGGGGTTTAGTTGTTCATAGCTCTAGAAATGAAAAATGGCAGTAAAGAAGAATCCATGCTAAAAGTGCAGAAAAGTAAATCTATAGAGAGTAGTTCCCAAAAGTACCAAGCTTCTCTATAGTTCAAAACTACTCCTATATATACTACTCCTCTTGATCTTCTAGTGAGTTTTTCAAGTCTTGGATGTGGGCTTTGGATCTTGAGTTGAAGCAGTTCTCATCTTTAGTGGGCCTAACTTGCAGAGAAATATGAATTAGGCTTTAGGTATTTGGTAAGATTTAACGTTGATTGCCATTGTGGGTTCGAGAACCTTAGTGGCATTCACTTTTTCCACTAACGTTCCAACCTCATATATCCACGTTAAATCCAACGTTAGTGGTCTTAACGTGACCACTAATGTTGCTTTCTCAAAATTTGGCCAACGTTATTGGGACTCACTTTTCCCAATAACGTTGGCTTGTACCCCTTTGCAAACGTTAATGGGAATCACTTTTCCCATTAACGTTGCTTAGTGCCCCTTTGTTCCTACGTTAGAGTCCACGTTAGTATGGCTAACGTGACTCTTAACGTAGGTGTGATCCACCTTCAAGAGCGTTAGTGACACTCACCTTTGTCACTAACGCTCCAAATGCCACATTCTCTACGCTGGAACTCACGTTAACTAAGTTAACGTGGCTCTTAACGTAGTAGTGATGCCATCTTCCAACGTTAGTGACAAAAGTGAGTGTCACTAACGTTGGCTCTTTGATCTCAACTCCACGTTAACTTTCATGTTAATAGTCTTAACGTGAAAGTTAACGTAGGCAATGCTAGTTGGTCCAATGTTAGTGACAAAAGTGAGTGTCACTAATGTTGGCTTTTGTTTTCCTCTTCCACGTTAGAGTTCACGTTAACTAAGTTAACGTGACTCTTAACGTGGATCATTGCCAAGTTCTCCAATGTTAGTGATGTTCACTTTTTCTATTAATGTTGGAGTTCCTTTCTCTTCTACGTTAACTACCATGTTAACTTAGTTAACGTGGCAAGTAACGTGAGCTTTGGATGGCTTCGCAGGCATTATTGGTGATCACTTTTCTCATTAACGTTGCAAGCTTTACCATTCCACGTTAGTGTTCACGTTAACTAGGTTAACGTGAATACTAACGTGGTTCTTCCTTGCCTCTTTTGCCCTGAAATCAAGCAATTAAAGTGCATCAAAGCTCTAGCCAAAGTCATGAGATTATGCATCATCAATTTATCATGCAATTCTAGCAAAATACTCATGAATTATGCAAAGTTCACAAAAGTTGCTTGAATCAAGGTGTAAGTGTAATTTCATCCAAAACTTGCCTTATTCACTAAGAAAATGCATGAAACTACCCTAAAACAGTAAAGAAAAGGTCAGTGAAACTGGCCTAGATGCCCTGGCATCACAATACCAAACTTAAAGCTTGCTTGTCCCTAAGCAAGTACTGAAGCATAAGAAGAATGAAATGAAATAACAAGAAGATAAAATAGAAGTAGCATTCCTAGTTTATGGGGTTTCATGCATAGCAACTTAGGTTCTTTCCCTTTAGGTTTCAAGCCTTTATCAAATCCTTAGTCACTTTCTTGATTGCATCCTTTAAGACTTCTTTCTTATTGATCCTTCCTTCTTTTTCAAAGTCTTTCCCTCATACATACATACCACAGGCATATGTTTTGTTATTTTTCCTCTCTTGAGACTTTGGTGTCCAGCACCTCTTTGGGTTACTAAGTGTTTTGTAGCAAATGTTACTCTTGATAGTGGACTTTTAGCTGATAATTCCAGATTAGTTAATCCAAGTTACCAAGTGATAATGCACCCCTAAGAGCTTATTCATATAAGTATATCATTTGTACTTAAACACCACAGACACATGCCTCAATTTTGAAACCCTTGATGCCTAGCATTGTTTCTTATTGTGTTTCTTTCCTTTTCACTTTTATTGCTCTTCCTCTTTTCTTATTGGGATCTTATTGTTTAGCTAGTCTCAAAAGGTGTGTCTCAAACAAAGGACTTAGGATAGATAGTTGCTTTCTTTCCTTCTTTGGTGAACCAACTTAGCTTACTAATCAACCTACCACAAACATTCAGAATGCACTTCATAAAATAACTCCACTCTTGTTCTTTTCATAACATTTTCTTTTTGATTAACTTAAAAAGACAAGCATACAAGTAAGAAAGGTGAAAGTGAACACTTAAGACATTAAGCTAGCACACTTAGCCTAAGCAATAAAACTTAAATGCATAATTGAAAGTCCTAAGCTACCATGGAAGCATGTTCTATTTCATACATGATTTTTCTTATTTAAAGCTTTGAAAAAGGTAAACTAAGAAGGAACATCACCACCTTTCACTTATTGGTATGCTCATGTTCTTCTGCTTCCTTGCCCTCTTGAAGTTTACTTTGTCCACTTGTGCTTCCTCTTATTCGATTCATTCTGGCTATCTTCCAATCCTCCAGTGCCTTCCTTACTAATTTATGACTTTGTTCTATCATTTCACGCTCCACTCGTGCTAACTCATCTTTTACATCTTCATATTTTGTTATCCCAGGATGCAAAACAGGCAGTTGTCCGACTAGGTACCCAAGTATGGCTTGGGTATTCACATGATACCCAGTCTCACTCATGTAGACACCTTCCGAAAATGCTCTATATTCATCAAAAAGATCTGCTTGTTCTCTTTGTTTCCGATGCATCTCATGGATGTGTGCACCTTGATGTGCTTGGATGTTGGTTAGCCTTTGGATGGCTTTTTGTTGCTGATCTTGCTTTTGATTCAGGTTGTGGAAGGATTCACTCCATTGTCTTTCTTGTTCCAATTGCTAGTCCATCAATTGTTTTTGTCATTCCCCTTGCTGATCCATCCATCTAGAGAATGATCCTTCTTGGCGGTCTATTAATTGCAATTGAAACTCCCTTTGTGCCCCTTGATTTTCCATGCATTGCCTAGATAGCCTCTTGCAATTGCTGCATGCTTAAGGTGGCTGAAGTTTGTTCCTGTGGATGTTGTTCTTCTTCGGCTTGATGAGCTGGGCTCTTTCGTACCCTTCGTGGAGGTAGTGGGGTTGCAGCAGCATGCATCCGACGATAAGTGATTGGAAGACCAACCTTTATCCACTTGGGATTTTCATCCTCAAATATTACCCTGGCCAGTTTGCAAAGGCGAAAGATAGTGCTGGGATAACCCAACTTTCCTCCAGAATCGCTCTTCTCAGCAAGCTTCTGAATGCCTTGTGCTATGAGTTCATGAGCCTTGATCTCTCCTCCCTTCATTAGACATTGCACCATCGTTGCTCTCTTGAGGTTTACCTCTGAGTTATTTCCGGCTGGGAGGATGGATCTCCGTACAATTTTGAACCAACCTTTAGCCTCAGGGAGGAGATCTCCTCTTTTTATAAATTTGGGCTTCCTCTTGGGGCCTCTTTCCCAATCTGCTCCTTGCACACATATATCCTGTAGAATCTGGTCATAATTGGGGTTTTTGTCCATTCTTAACTGATAGCTCTCCTCTTCAAAGGGTATGCTTCTCAATTTCAACACTCTCATGATATTCATGGGACTAAAATCCACCATGACTCCTCTCACAAAACTTGTGTATGAGTCATCTGCCTTGTCTTGCCTAACTGCATTTGCATAGAACTCTCTTACTAGAGTTGCATTGACCCTTGTGATTGGATCGGTGAGGAGCTCCCATCGGCATTGTTCCACCTTCTTTGTGATTTCTGGACACTCAGCTTTTGTGACTTGAAAGCCTAGTTCATAAATGATTTCTTTCTCAATCATCCACCCATACTGGAGTGCATAATAAAAGGTTTTAAATCGCCCTTCATCAAAAGGAGGATGCTCTATGGGTGCCTTCCCCTTTTGTCTCTTGGAGCTTGATGATGCCATGAAAGATTGTTGATTTGTTGGTTATTCTCAAGATGGCTAGGAGGGTGTTTGTGAAGCCTTTGGTGGAGGGTGATATGTGTATGACCGAAGGAAGGAAGTAGGAAAGGATTTATATAGAAAGATGGCAATTTATTGAAGGTGTGGATTGATGGTGTTGTTTGATAGTGGACGGTTGGGGTTTAAGGATTGAATGAGCACAAGGATTAACTCCTTTATAGGGGTCTTGGTTTGGTCTTCAAGATTGCCCACACCCAATGTTGCATAGCAACACTTCCAAGGACATTTCCCATGAAGACAAGTGTGAAATTCCCTTGGTGTAGTGGCCGAATCTCCCTTCCTCAATTGTCTTATCAAGTACCATCAATGTCCTTTTTGATTCCCTATACATGAAAAGAAAATGCTATGGGTTATTTGAAATTTTTGGTGGGAAAAAGTAAATGTGAACTAAAAAAAATATTTCTTTTTCTTTTGTTTTTTTTTTACATGACTAAATGCTTTCCATGAATGCAAATCAATCAACCATTAAGCTTCCCATGCATGCATGTTGGTACACCAAACTTGTTTGTGATCACATGGTGCAATAAGTTTGGGGAATAAATCTTCCTCATAGGGTGTGTTCAAATCTCACTTGGTGTGCTTTGAACACCAAACTTATCATGTACTATACATTGCATGTAGAAGAGCTTTATATTAGTTGTCAAAATTGATTTGAAATTTCATGGAAATTGCCTTATTACTATTATTAGAGGTTTAAGAAAGAGGTATAGAACATGGGTTGTCTCCCATAAAGCGCTTCTTTAGCGAAATTTTCTGTAGGAATTTTCTTATTTCTCCATCCCCTTGAAACTTTCTTCTTTGTACCTCTTGATACTCTCTTGCTTTCTACAGATTCTTTCTCTAAGGACTCTTTGTTGCTAGCTTTGCATGACTCTGGTTTGCTCAGCTTCCCTTGAGTTACCTTTGGATGAGGTTCTTCTTGAATATATGGCTTGCCAACCAATGGGATTTCTAGTTGTGTTGTTTGTGCTTCACTGCTTGTTTCTTGCATCAGTGCTTCATTCTGCTCTTCTCTTAATTCTTTGTTCTCTTGACTTGATTCTTGTGAGAGGTTAAAAACATTGAAAGTGAGCTGCTCATCATGTATTCTCAGCACTAGCTCTCCTCGCTCTACATCTATGAGTGCTCTGGCTGTGGCTAGGAATGGTCTTCCCAGAATGATGGGATAAATAGGATTCTCATCCATTTCTAGAACAACAAAATCTGTGGGAAAATAGTAGCTCCCAACCTTAACCAGCAAATTTTCAACCACTCTTATTGCTTGTTTTTGAGTTTTATCAGCCAATCTGATAATTATATCAGTAGGAGTTAATTCATTGATTTGGAGCTTCTTCATGAGGGAGAGAGGCATTAAGTTGATGCTTGCTCCCAAATCACAAAGCCCTTTGTCAATCATTGTTTCTCCTATGGCACAAGGAATGTGAAAACTCCCTGGATCCTCCTTCTTTGTGGGTGGCCCTGGTTGAATGAGAGCACTGCAATCCCTGTTCATCTTTATTGTTTGTCCACCCTTCAATGGACTTTTTCTGGCTAGTAGCTCCTTTATATACTTGATGTTGAAAGGCATTTGTTGGAGGGCTTTGATGAATGGTATATTTACATCAAGAGATGCAAACATACCAAGGAATCTTGAATACATTCTCCCTGCTACACCACCTTTTAGTTTGTGAGGAAAAGGTGCATATGAGTTCAATACCTCCTTCTTCTTTAGCTCTTCCTTGGATGTGGGTTGGGGTGTATAGCTTCCTTCATCACTTGTGGTTATCATTTTGCATTCTTCCCATCTCACCTTCTTTGTTTCTCCTCTTGGATTCTTCTCTGTATCACTGGAGAATCCATCAGTGGGTTTGGGAATTTGTTGAGATAGATACCCTACTTGGGACTCCAATCTCTTGATGTTTTCTCCTTGGTTCTTGATATTGGCTCGCACTTCTTCCTTAAACACTTTGTTGTCTTGGACTTCTCTGCATAAGTTTTCAAGTAGAGCCTCAATCTTTGAGAGCCTATCCTCGGTTATTGATGGTGGGTTGAGATTAGGTGGTTGAGAAGATTGGTTAGATGGATGTTGGTAATATCTCTGTGAGGTGTTTTGATGAGTTGCATTGTTGTTGGAGTTGAGGTTGTGGCATCTCTGGTCTTGCCCTTGGTCTTGTTGGTTTCCCCATCCAAAGTTGGGGTGATTTCTCCATCCAGAGTTGTAAGTTTTGGAGTATGGATCATGGACTTGTCTAGGTGAGTTTTCAACATAGTTGGCTTGCTCCCAGTCACCTTTTTCTCCTATGTTTACTCCTTTTTGAGCTGATGATGAGGTGATGGCTGCTGCAACTTGGTTTTTCTCCACCTTCTTGGTAAGATCTGCTAGCTGCTTGGTGATCATCTTGTTTTGAGCTAACAATGCATCCATGTGGTTCAGCTCCATTACTCCTCTGGTGTTACTTCTTTCAGAGGCATAGAAGTAGTCATTTTCAGTAACTATTTCAGTGATATCTATGGCTTCTTCAATGGTTTTCTTCTTGTTTAGAGAGCCTCCTGATGAATGATCCACAACCTTCTTTGACTCATATGAAAGACCTTCATAGAAGATGTGAAGTTGAACCCACTCATTAAACATCTCTGGTGGGCATCTTCTTGTTAGGTCTTTGAATTTCTCCCATGCTTCATAAAGTGTCTCACCATCTTGTTGTCTAAAAGTTTGCACCTCAGTTCTCAGCCTATTGATCCTTTGAGGAGAATAAAATCTTGCTAAAAACTTGTTCACCACTTCTTCCCAATTAGTTAAGCTCTCCTTTGGGAAGGATTCAAGCCATTTGAATGCCTTGTCCCTTAGTGAAAAAGGGAACAAGAGCAACCTATAGACATCTGGATGGACTCCATTGGACTTCATGGTGTCACAAATCCTCAGGAAGGTGGTCAAATGTTGATTAGGATCTTCTTGAGCACCTCCTCCAAATGAGCAATTATTCTGTACAAGAGTGATGAGCTGGGGTTTTAGCTCGAAATTGTTGGCATGTATGGTGGGCTTCTGAATGCTGCTTCCACAGTTTCCTAGATTAGGATTGATATAGGAGCCTAAGACTCTCTTTTCTTGCCCAGCCCGGTTTGCATGGCCTTCTCTGACATGATTATGAGCTTCTTCTTCATGACTATTTTCCATATTTTCTTCCATGTTGGGTTCAAAATACTCTTCCTGTTCTTCCTCAGCACCAATAATCCTTTTCCCTCTTACTTCCCTTCTTAGTCTCCAAAGGGTTCTTTCAGGTTCTGAATCAAAGGATGTTGAAACTCCTTCTCTTCTCCCTGTCATACAACAAACAGATTGCACAACAGGAGATAAAATGAAGAAACTATTCTTGTTAGAGTAATTGTTAGTGTGAGTGATGTAAATTATCAAACAGTTAGTGGGTTAGTGAGCAGAATTGTAATCAAAGAAAGAAAGAACGAAAAATAAAAGAGGGTGCAGGGGGTGAGGAAAAAATTAAAATAAACTAAAAGAAATTAACTGAATAAACTAAACAAAAAGAAAAATGCTCAATCTAGTGATCTTCAAACTTAATCATTGTTGATTCAAAATCAATCTCCGGCAACGGCGCCATAAACTTGATGCATGAAAACATGTCTCTCAACAAATTTCCTTCGGCAAGTATATCGAATTGTCGTCAAGTAAAACTCACAATAGAGTGAGGTCAAATCCCACAAGGATTGATTGGTCAAGCAACTTTAGTTAGAAGAATATGCTAGTTAAGCTAAACAGAATTTAGATTGAGATGCAGAAATTTAAATGACTGGAAAGTAAATAACAGAAATTAAAGTGCAGAATCTTAAATGGAGATTTGGGATAATGAGCATGAAATTAAATGGCAGAAAGTAAAGAGAATGGGTAAGATCAGAAATGGGGAAGTCATTGGGTTTAGGAGATGTTGCATTCTCCGGATCAAGTTCATTATCATCTCTTCCTCAATCAATGCATTCATTGATCTCCTTGGCAATCTTAAGTGATTGAATCCCAATTCCTTGGCAATTCAATCTCTCTAAGCTTGAACAATTGCCTAATTCCTTGATTTAATTGCTCATGGGAAGAGATGAAGTGTGGTCACTGATTATACCACATGTATTTCCAAATCAAAGTGTTGGGAGGATTACTTGTCACTATATCTGTCCAAAACCCAATTTGGTCCAACATGAGAAAGCATTTCTAGCATGATCTTCTCATCGCTTTTCCAAGGCTCAAAGGAGATCCATTTATGGAGAGTTTCTTTTCAAAGACAACTAACCAATTGAATTAAGATCGATAGCTTTCTAGTAAGATCAAGAGAAAAGAAAGAAGAAGAAGAATGAAAACTATAATTGATCCATCAAATTACAACAGAGCTCCCTAACCCAA
>NC_029773.3:71435480-71470005 GCF_000817695.3 Arachis duranensis | reverse complement strand
TGCAGAAAAGTAAATCTATAGAGAGTAGTTCCCAAAAGTGCCAAGCTTCTCTATAGTTCAAAACTATTCCTATATATACTATTCCTCTTGATCTTCTAGTGAGTTCTTCAAGTCTTGGATGTGGGTTTTGGATCTTGAGTTGAAGCAGTTCTCACCTTTAGTGGGCCCAACTTGCAGAGAAATATGAATTAGGCTTTGGGTATTTGGTAAGATTTAACATTGATTGCCATTGTGGGTTCGAGAATGTTAGTGGCATTCACTTTTTCCACTAACGTTCCAACCTCATATATCCACGTTAAATCCAACGTTAGTGGTCTTAACGTGACCACTAACGTTGCTTTCTCAAAATTTGGCCAACGTTATTGGGACTCACTTTTCCCAATAACGTTGGATTGTACCCCTTCGCGAACGTTAATGGGAATCACTTTTCCCATTAACGTTGCTTAGTGCCCCTTTGTTCCTACGTTAGAGTCCACGTTAGTATGGCTAACGTGACTCTTAGCGTAGGTGTGATCCACCTTCGAGAGCGTTAGTGACACTCACCTTTGTCACTAACGCTCCAAATGCCACATTCTCTACGCTGGAACTCACGTTAACTAAGTTAACGTGGCTCTTAACGTAGTAATGATGCCATCTTCCAACGTAAGTGACAAAAGTAAGTGTCACTAACGTTGGCTCTTTGATCTCAACTCCACGTTAAGTTTCACGTTAATAGTCTTAACGTGAAAGTTAACGTAGGAAATGCTAGTTGGTCCAACGTTAGTGACAAAAGTGAGTGTCACTAACGTTGGCTTTTGTTTTCCTCTTCCACATTAGAGTTCACGTTAACTAAGTTAACGTGACTCTTAACGTGGATCATTGCCAAGTTCTCCAATGTTAGTGATGTTCACTTTTTCTATTAACGTTGGAGTTCCTTTCTCTTCTATGTTAACTACCACCTTAACTTAGTTAACGTGGCAAGTAACGTGAGCTTTGGATGGCTTCGCAGGCATTATTGGTGATCACTTTTCTCATTAACGTTGCAAGCTTTACCATTCCACGTTAGTGTTCACGTTAACTAGGTTAACGTGAATACTAACGTGGTTCTTCCTTGCCTCCTTTGCCCTAAAATCAAGCAATTAAAGTGCATCAAAGCTCTAGCCAAAGTCATGAGATTATGCATCATCAATTTATCATGCAATTCTAGCAAAATACTCATGAAATTATGCAAAGTTCACAAAAGTTTCTTGAATCAAGGTGTAAGTGTAATTTCATCCAAAACTTGCCTTATTCACTAAGAAAATGCATGAAACTACCCTAAAACAGTAAAGAAAAGGTCAGTAAAACTGGCCTGCCCTGGCATCAAAAATTGAATAAGGAATTGACTAGTCAAAGTTTCTACATGTTTCTTGAATTATGATAACTAGTGCTTAGTTGTTATAAGAATTATTATTTTATTATGAAGGTTTGCCTATATACTTCATATGTATGTTGTTATCCATCTCTCCATGAATCAAAATACTTAGTATTTGTTTCAAAAATTTCTCCTTATTATTATGAGGGTTAGTGAGTTTGAGAGATAAAAAATATGATAGCGTCATTTATATGAGTGAGTGATCCTAGGACCAATTAAGTGTGGGTATTATACTTACATTTGGTATCAGAGTTGGTTAATCTAGCGCTTGGTGTTTGAGAGTTTGTGAGGTGTGGGAGAGTTCTCACATAGTTGTTTGTTCATAGATTCGGTATGGCAAACACTTTTGATATTGTGTGGTCCGATCCCAAGTTAGATGGGAAACTTGATTATAGTTATTGGGAGACTTTGATGTCTACCCATTTGAAGGCCCAGAACGTGTGGAATTTTATTGCACCAGATTTGCAAGAAGGAGTAGATGCTGCCCAACAGAGGAGATATCAATTGGCGCTATCTTAAATTCATCAAGGTGTAGATTATACTGTGTTTGGAAAAATAGCAAATGCCATAAGTGAAAAAGAAGCATGGAACACATTGAAGCTGTCATACAAAGGCGTAGATAAAGCTCAGAAAGCAAAGCTACAGTCTTTAAGAAGAGAATATGAAAGATACGAGATGTCTAACTCAGAAACTATTGAGCAATATTATACTCGTGTTACAAATCTTGTCAATAAGATGAGAGTCTGTGGAGAAGATATGCCCGATAGTAAAGTGGTGGAGAAAATTCTTCGCACCATGTTGATGAAGTATGACCATGTGGTGACTACGATACTAGAGTCCCACGATATGGACACCATGATAATTGCAGAGTTGCAAGGAACCATGGAAAGCCACATCAGCAAAATACTGGAGAAGTCAGAAAAATCAACTGAGGAAGCCTTGAAAAGTCGAGTGAATTTAAACAATGTTGCAGAATCAAGCCCTACACAAGAAGAAACGATGTCGTTGTTTTAATTTTCAAAGTAGAGGAAGAGAAAGTAACAGAGGTAGAGGTCGTGGCAATTACAACCAAGGAAGTTATAATAATTTTACACCACCTAATCAAGGAAGAGGTGGAACAAATTTTAGGCCTGTCAACCGAGGAAGAGGTTGATGCAATTTTTATCAAGAAAGAACCAATTTCAATTGCTTTCATTGTGGAAAGTATAGACACAAAGAAGTAGATTGCAGATTCAAAATGGTGAATAACAATCAAGCACACGTTCCAGAAAATCGGTATCAAAATACTAATGATAATCCGGGTAGACTTTATTTTTTACAAGTAATTCATGTGTTGAAGATGAAAATATATGGTACTTGGATAATGCTTGTGGTAATCTTATGTCTGGTAGAAAGGAGTTATTTTCTTCTCTAGATGATTCAGTTAAACTATTATTGAAGTTTGGCAATAGTACAAAGATCCCTATTGAAAGAAAATGGCACATACCAATTAGATTGAAAGATGGTTCTCTGAGTTATATTTCTGATGTTTTCTATGCTCCTAAACTTGATTACAATTTACTGAGTATGGAAAAATTATCTGAGAAGGGATATAAGATGATAACTTATCATAGATATTGTACTGTATTTGACAATAATGGAAGGTTTATAGATAAATCAAAGATGATTTCAAATAGAATGTTTCCATTAAAAATTCAACATGTCAATCCCTCTTGCATGAGTTATGTGATACTTGATGATAACTGGTTATGGCATGTGTGGTTTGGGCACTTTCATTTTTTTGGCCTAAACTACCTGTCAAGAAAAGGACTTGTTTCTAGTCTACCATGGGTTCATATTTCTAATTGTGTTTGTGAGATTTGTCAACTGGAAAAGAAGCACAGAGATCCATTCCCTACAGGAAAGTCATAGAGAGCTAGAAGATTACTTGAAATTGTGCATTCAGATCTCTGTTATGTAGAAATTTCAAGTAATGGTGGTAGCAGGTACTTTATCACTTTTATTGATGATTTTAGTAGATATACATGGGTATACTTTCTGAAACAGAAATTAGAAGCATGTGATGTCTTTAAGACATTCAAGGAGTTTGTCAAAAAACAAAGTGACTATAAAATCAAAATTCTCAGAACAAATAGAGGAATAGAATACCTTGGGTGTTCAGAATACTTTAAGCAACACGGAATTCAACACCAACTAACAATTAGATACACTCTTCAACAAAATGGAGTTGCTAAAAGAAAGAACAGAACCATCATGGATATAGTCAAATGCATGCTCAAGTCAAAACAAATGCCTAATGAATTTTGGGCAGAAGCAGTCGCAACAGTAGTTCATATTTTAAACAGATGTCCAACAAAAAGTGTTCGTGATAAAACTCCAGAGGAAGCTTGGAGTGGAAAGCAACCTTCCATCCATCATTTCAGAGTCTTTGGGTGTATAGCTTATGCCCATGTACCAGATCAATTAAGGAAGAAGTTAGATGACAAAGGTGAGGAGTGTATCTTTATTGGCTATTGCACAGACTCAAAAGCATACAAGTTGTATAATCCAGAATCAAAGAAAGTGATCATCAGCAGAGACGTGATGTTTGACAAGAAAGACATGTGGGACTGGAACACAAAGATAGAAAAGCAGCTGACTATAACTCCAAATACATGTGATGAAGTAGAAGAAAGGCAACCTG
This sequence comes from Arachis duranensis, assembly GCF_000817695.3. Taxonomy (NCBI): domain Eukaryota; kingdom Viridiplantae; phylum Streptophyta; class Magnoliopsida; order Fabales; family Fabaceae; genus Arachis; species Arachis duranensis. Next base: position 71,465,929 of record NC_029773.3, on the reverse strand, counting down.
ATACAATCGAACAACCAGAATCATCTAGAAGATCACAAAGAAAGCGAAGACTACCTACTAAATTAGCAGATTATGAAGATGGCAATGACAATGATCCGTCCGATGAAGAAATCATAAATTTTGCTCTATTTTCGGATTGTGAGCTGTTGAACTTTGAAGAAGCCTCTAAAGACAACACTTGGAAGAAAGCAATGGATGAGGATATTCATGCCATTGAGAAGGATTACACATGGGAACTGACAGATTTTCCAGCAGATAAAAAGCCGATTGGAGTAATGTGGGTTTACAAAACTAAGTACAAACCCAACGGTGAAGTTGATCGTTTCAAAGCAAGATTAGTTGCAAAAGGATACCAACAAAAACCAGGTATCGACTACTTTGAAGTATTTGCTCCTGTTGCTAGATTAGACACTATTCGTATGATTATTTCACTCTCGGCCTAAAATAAGTGGAAGATACATCAAATGGATGTTAAGCCAGCATTTCTAAATGGCACTTTAGAAGAAGAAGTGTATGTTGAGTAACCTGCAGGATATGAAGTTTTTGGAAAAGAAGATAAAGTTTACAAGTTGAAGAAAGCTTTGTACGGGATAAAGCAAGCACCAAGAGTATAGTACAAAAAGATTGATTCTTATTTCATTCAGAATGGTTTCAAAAGATGTCCATTTGAACATACTCTTTATATCAAGTTTGTTAAACCTGGAGATATCTTGATCGTATGTCTTTATGTTGACGATTTAATCTTTACTGGCAAAAATTTGAAGATAATTACAGAATTCAGGGAGGCTATGATAAAGCACTTTGAAATGACGAATATGGGCTTAATGTCTTACTTTCTTGGCATTGAAGTGGTTCAAAAAGATGATGGAATTTTCATTTCTCGGAAGAAATATGCAAATGATATTTTGAAGAAATTTCAAATGGAGCACTCAAAACCAATTTCTACTCCAGTCGAAGAGAAGTTCAAATTGTTGAGAGAAGATAAAGGCAGAGCAGTAAATCCCACATACTACAAAAGCTTGTTTGGAAGTCTAAGGTACTTGACTGCGACTAGACCAGATATTGTGTTTGGAGTTGGTTTGCTTAGCAGATTTATGGAGGAGCCTTGTACCAACCATTTGTAAGCGGCAAAAAGAATTCTTCGATATATCAAAGGTACTTTAAATGATGGAATTTATTATAAGAATACTAATGAAATAAACCTTGTTCATAGTGATCGGGCTGGAGATATAGAAACAAGAAAAAGTACTTCAGGATTTGTATTTCATCTTGGTTCCGGTGTAATTTTATGGTCGTCAAAGAAACAACCAGTAGTTACTCTCTCTAGAGCAGAAGCAGAATATATAGCAGCAACAAGTTGTGCAATGTAAGCAGTTTGGCTAAGAAGAATTCTTGAGGAATTAAACGAGAAATAAAATACTCCAACAACAATATTTTGTGATAACAAGTCAGCTATTGCACTTTGCAAAAATCCAGTATTTCATGAAAGATCGAAGCATATTGATATTCGCGTTCATAAAATCAGAGAATTGGTAAGTGAGAAAGAAGTTGTGATCGAGTACTGTCCAACTGAAGAACAAGTTACAAATATATTTACAAAGCCATTGAAGACCGAATTATTTTACAAGTTAAAGAAGATGTTTGGAATGATAAACTCTACAAGCTTAATTTAACGGAGGCAATGTTAGAAAATTAAATCAAGAATATTCAAGAAAGTAGTACAACTACAACATACTAAAACATTGAAGAAGAAGTTCAAAATCAAATTGAATACGAATTGAATACAAGTTGCACTCACCATCTCCATATTAGAAGAATGAAGAATCATGAATTGGAAGCTTTAAGATTGATAATTAAGAATTTGAAGCAAAATTGAACAAGGGATTGACTAGTCAAAGTTTCTACATATTTCTTGAATTATGACAATTAGTGCTTAGTTGTTATAAGAACTATTATTTTATTATGAAAGTTTGCTTATATAAAGGCTTTATATGTATGTTGTTATCCATCTCTCTATAAATCAAAATACTTAGTGTTTGTTTCAAAAATTCTCTCCTTATTATTATGAGTGTTAGTGAGTTTTAGAGATAAAAAATATGATAGCGTCATTTATATGAATGAGTGATTTTATGACCAATTAAGTGTAGGTATTATAATTACATTGATTTATTTCTATCATAGGTTTTTTAATTTGTGAAAATCCTAGTTTTCATAACCCCCTTTAGCACCGTCTCCTTCTCCCCCATATCCCCACTCTCTCTGTTTACTACTGTGTCGTTTGCTTACTCTCTCTCTCTCTCTCTCATGTGGCTAGAACTTACTTCTTTCTTTTTTTTAAATTATAAGTCTTACTTGAGTTAGAGACCCACTAATATATTGTTACAAATGTAATATTAGAGTATAAGGTAATCGTTTTATTACCTTTTCCTGTGACTAATTTAAAAAACCGATATTATATAAAGAATACGTTGAACCGGCTGATGATTTGTTCTGATCGAAGTAGCAAATATAAGCTGCTACGGTTGGTGATTTTTTTTTTTTGTTTCCCACGGACTAATTTGTGATGAATTGAAATTTTATTTAAAAAATTATTGTTAGTCAATAAAAATAAAATTTAAACTCCTAACACTTGTTTAAGCGAATGAGTAAGCTAATCAATCTATCAACTCAAATTAATTTGTGGTATAGTGATTATGATAAAACATGAAAAATCAAAGATGAGTAATAGAGTTTCTTATGTTGGATAATAGATATTGGGCTACCTTCTTATTTGGCCTTACAATTTTTCCCTTCTTATTATAATATATATTGTTTTTAAGTATTTATTTAATGTAATTTTTTTATTATTAACATAGGTATTGTTCATACCCTGACCCAACGCTAAGGCCCAGGTCCAAACGACAGGCCCAACCCACAAGGTTGAGTCTCACAGTATACCGACCTTCCTCTAAGAAGTCGTGCTCCCTACGACTTGCCCTAACGAATTCGGAAGCAGAGATTAGCTGGCAGATAATAACTGCCCCTAAAATCTCTCAATCCACTTCCAGGAGTCATATTGTAACCTCCCTAAGATAAAGGAACGGTTATCCACCTTAAAAGGTGGAACTACTCCAACGGTGGTTATTAGTTCACCACTATAAATACACTGACACCCCTCAGGTATCTCTAAGTCCCAATACTCTTTAGACCTGCTCACACCCTTGTTGACTTAGGCATCGGAGTGTCTTTACAGGTACCACCCCCCATTCTCTCGCAATCACAAGTCGGATGGAGACCCCATAGACACGAACCCGCTCGAAGGCTTTCTTTCTCAGACGATTGGGCCAACCTAACGAATCCATCCCATAGAGAAGGCACCTCTGGGCTTAAGAACCTAAAGGTAAATTCCTCGGAAGGACGAGAGTCCGGAAAGGAATGGTCGCCCCATGCAACTGAGCTTATGGGGCTAGTCCACGGCCACCAAGGTCGTTTGGAACAACTAGAACAAGAATTAGAACGACAACGAGAGACAGAGCAAAATCTCAGGGAAGAGATAGAGTGACGAAAAGAGTTGGAAGAAAAACTCTTGAAGCTTGAATCTTTCCTTAGAAGTCGTAACTCCCGTGGCGACAGAGAAGAGTCGCCCCTGGGGGGAGAAGACCCGTTTAGTGAGGATATAATGAGGGTAAAAGTTCCAATGAACTTTAAAAGCCCTGATATGAACCTCTATGACGGAACCACAGATCCGAAGCATCATTTAAGCAATTTCAAAAGTCGGATGTATCTGGCTGATACTTCTGATGCGACTCGCTGCAAAGCTTTCCCGACCACCCTGTCGAAAGCAGCGATGAAATGGTTCGATAGCCTCCCCCCAAGGTCGGTTACCAGCTTTGAGGACCTCTCGAGAAAGTTCTTAATGAGGTTCTCCATCCAGAAGGATAAAGTAAAGCACGCACCGAGTCTCCTAGGAGTCAAACAGGAGGTCGGAGAACCTCTATGAGACTACATAGAAAGATTCAACAAAGCGTGCTTGGAGATTCAAGACCTGTCCACAGAGGCAGTTATCATGGGGCTAGTCCTTCTCTAAGTCCATATCAAAAAGGCACCCCACCTCTTTGAGTGACGTACAAGAGATAGCAGAGAAGAACATCAACATGGAGAAAAATGCCAGATTACGAGAGCCAAGCTGGCGACAGGGGCCTCCTCACTCAGCAAAAGAGAAAGAAAGGGAGCCCAAGAAAAAAGAGGAGGTCGGTCCCGATAGGCCAAGGAGATATCACTCCTATACTCCTCTAAAAGTCTCCCTAGTGGACGTATACAGAGAAATCTGTAATACTGAAAGGTTGCCACCCCCTAGACCCATCAAAAACAAAAAGAGAGGAAGTTGCGGCAACTATTGTGAGTACCATAAGATGTATGGCCACTCAACAAATGATTGCTACGACCTTAAAAATGTGATCGAAAGGTTGGCTAGGGAAGGCCGATTTGATAGATATCTCATGGAAAGGTCGGACAATCATGGGAAAAGAAAGCGAGATGATGAGGACAGAAGAGATCCACCACCACAAACCCCCGAGAGACACATACATATGATCTCTGGAGGATTCGCGGGAGGGGGACTCACTAAATCATCTCGCAAAAGACACCTAAAGCAAGTTTATCAAGTCGAAAACGAGTCTCCCAATCTCCTGACCATCTCGTTCACGAAAGAGGACAGCCAGGGGATCATGCCCGGGCATGACGACCCGATGGTGATAACCATGATCTTGGCAAATGCCAACCTCCACAGGACTTTGGTGGACTAAGGAAGTTCAGCTGATATACTCTTTAAGCCCGCATTCGACAAATTAGGGTTGGATGAAAGGGAGCTAAAAGCTTACCTGGACACCATGTATGGGTTAGAAGATATGCCAATTAGGCCACTGGGATACATCCCCCTCCACACGACCTTTGAAAAAGGGGAAAATTCCAAAACTCTGAGCATCGATTTTATCGTCATCGATGTCGGATCGGCGTATAACGCCTTGATCGGCAAGACTACACTAAATCGGCTTGGAGCGGTGGTGTCAACCCCCCACCTTTGCATGAAATTTCCAGCACCTAAGGGAATAGCAACGATACGGGGAGACCAGAAGTTGGCAAGGAAATGCTACAATGAAAGCTTGAACCTCCGAGGAAAGAGCAAGGAAGTTCATACTATAGAGCTCGGAGGAATAAGAGCTAAAGAAGAGCTGCGGCCACATACAGGGGGAAGAACTGAAGAGGTTCAAATCAGAAAAGAGGAAGGAAAAAAACCAACATAGGGGCCAGCCTAGTCAGAGACTTGAGACAGAAGCTGATAAACCTCCTGCAAGATAATTCTGACCTCTTCGCTTGGAAAGCTTCTGACATGCCAGGGATAGACCCTCAGCTCATGTCCCACAAGCTTTCAGTACACCCCGGATCGCGACCCGTACAGCAGCACAGGCGCAACCTCAGAACAAAAAGAGCTCAAGTGGTGGAGGAGCAAGTGCAAGCCCTCCTAGAGGTGACTTCATCCGAGAGGTCAAGTGTCCAGCATGGCTAGCAAACGTAGTGCTAGTGAAAAAGCAAAATGGCAAGTGGAGGATGTGTGTCGACTACACTAAGCTAAATAAAGCGTGCCCTAAAGACCCATATCCACTTCCCAGTATTGACACCATAGTAGATGCAAGCTCAGGGTATCAGTACTTGTCGTTTATGGATGCTTACTCGGGATACAACCAAATTCCGATGTACAAGCCGAATGAGGAAAAAACTTCATTCATCACACCTAGAGCAAACTACTGCTATGTGGTAATGCCTTTTGGATTGAAAAATACTGGGGCCACATACCAAAGGTTGATGAACAAAGTTTTTGCTTCGCACCTCGGGAACTTAATGGAGGTCTACGTAGACGACATGCTGGTGAAAACCAAGGAGGAAACCGACCTCTTAACAGACCTCTCGCAAGTTTTCATCACCATAAGGTTGCATGGGATGAGACTAAATCCCACAAAATGTACCTTCGCGGTGGAGGCGGGAAAATTTCTAGGGTTCATGCTAATACAAAGAGGAATTGAAGCAAAGCCCGATAAGTGCAAAGTTGTCCTGGAAATGAAAAGTCCGACTTGTCTAAAGGAGGTCCAACATCTAAATGGGAGGCTCGCCACCCTTTCCAGATTCCTGGCGGGATCGGCACTAAGATCCCTTCCACTATTCACCCTACTAAGAAAAGGATGCCAGTTCAAATGGACTCCGGAAAGCGAAGAAGCTTTCCAAGAGTTCAAAAGGTTCTTAAGCCAGCCTCTAATCCTGACCCGACCCATGGTCGGGGAAGAGCTCGTCCTATACCTGTCAGTAGCAGACAGAGCTATAGCATCAGCTTTAATACAGGAAGATGAGGTCGGGCAGCATCCTGTGTATTTCACCAACAAAGTTCTACAAGGCCCAGAACTAAAGTATCAAAAACTTGAAAAGTTTGCATACTCCTTAGTAGTAGCCTCACTCTGATTACGGCCCGTATTTCCAAGCGCACACAATAAAAGTCTGAACGAACCAGCCCATGAAACAGGTTCTCCAGAAGACAGACATTGCGGGCAGAATGGTTTAATGGACAATAGAACTCTCCGAGTTCGACTTGAAATACGAAGCCCGAACGGCAATAAAAGCTCCAATAAAGTTGGAAGCAGGGCAGGCATAATATTGGTCAGCGAAGGAGGAACGCAAATTGAAGTTTCCCTCAAGTTCGAGTTCCCAGCTTCCAATAATCAGGCAGAATATGAAGCCTTGATTGCATGATTAAAGCTGGCAGAAGAAGTCGGTGCAACCAAAGTAATGATATTCAGCGACTTTCAGGTGGTGACCTCCCAAATAAACAGAGAGTATCAGGCCAACGATCCCAACATAAAAAAGTACTTGGACAAAACCTTGGAGCACCTTAGGCGCTTTGAGGAGACCGAGGTAAAGCATATAACTCGGAACCTCAACAGCAGGGCAAACGCCCTCTCCAAGCTAGCAAGTACCAAAACAGGAGGGAACAACAGAAGCCTGATCCAAGAAACTCTCCCTGAACCCTCTGTGGCCAAAACGGAGGCTGTTCAAAATATCTTTGAAGTCACCAGGTTAGACCTCAAGTGGATGAAGCCCTTAATCGAATACCTGAAATTCGACATCCTCTCCAAAGAAGAAAAAGAGGCCAAGAAAATCTGGAGGGAAGCACAAAACTATACGCTGGTGAAAAATATCCTCTATAAAAGGGGGATATCAACACCACTACTAAAGTGTGTCCCGACCTCAAAGACAACCGAGGTGCTAGAGGAGGTGCACAATGGAATCTGCAGGAACCATCTTGGAGCAAGGTCGTTAGCTAGAAAGGTAATCCGAGCTGGATTCTACTGGCCGACCTTACAAAAAGATTCCACGAAATTTGTGAAAAAGTGCCAGCCATGCCAAATGCATGCAAACTTCCATGTATCCCCTCCCGAGGAACTCATTAGTATAACTTTCCCATGGCCTTTCGCAAAGTGGGGATTGGAATTGCTAGGACCATTCCCACAAGCGTCGGGGCAATGTAAAATATCTAATAGTGGGAGTGGATTACTTCACAAAGTGGATAGAAGCAGAACCATTGGCCACCATCACCGCTCAGAGAAGTCGGAAGTTTCTCTACAAGAACATTATCACCAGGTATAGGGTACCTCACTCCATCACCACCGACAATGGCACTCAGTTCACCGACTCAACCTTCAAAAACCTGGTAGCCAGCATGAAAATCAAACATTAATTTACATCGATGGAACATCCACAAGCAAATGGATAAGCCGAGGCAGCAAACAAGGTCATAATAGCAGGGTTGAAGAAAAGGTTACAGGACGCAAAGGGAGCCTGGGCCGAGGAACTCCCACAAGTACTTTAGGCTTATCGGACCACACCTCAGTCTGCCATAGGAGAAACACCCTTCCGACTTGCTTATGGCATAAAAGCCATGATACCGGTTGAAATCAATGAGTAAAGCCCAAGGGTGAACTTCTACGACGAGGTTGAAAACATAAAGGGACACAAAGAAGAACTTGAGCTACTCCCTGAAGTCCGAGAACGAGCCCATATTAGAGAAGAAGCATTGAAACAAAGGATGACGAATAGATACAACCAAAAAGTCATTCGAATGAGCTTCGCCCTAGACGACTTGGTTTTAATCAGGAATGACATAGGAGTCAACAAGTCTGGGGAAGGAAAACTCGCTGCTAATTGGAAGGGACCATACAAGATTAGTGAGGTCTTAGGAAAAGGTTATTACAAGGTGACCAACTTAAACGGCACCGAGCTACCTAGGTCGTGGCATGCTTGTAATATGAAAAGGTACTACAGTTAAAAGTGAACTCTACTCCCTGATGTACTTTTTTTCCAACTTCATGATTTTTTCCCAAAATAAAAGGGTTTTTTCTGAAGAAGGATTTTTAACGAGGCATCACAGTAGAGACTAAGGGGTCATAGATAGCCCCCCTTAGTAGCGATAAAGTACCTTTGCAAATAAATAAAGATCTTTTACAAATATCTCTTCTAAATTCCTTCTCGCTTTCCTTTCTTTCTATGAAACGTGCCGACTTAAGATCGACAAAGCATGAAAATCCCATGAACCGACCTAGATGGTCGTCAGGAAAAAACGACGAGGTAGAAGTCGGTGTAAAGAGGTTATAAAAGTCAATCGTGAATAAACTTGGAAATTAACTGACTAACAAGTCAGAAATTCCGAGAAACAAAGAAACGCATCGTAAAAATAACCTAAGTTATAAAAACTCAATATATCAAAAAATTGAGTATAAGGAATACCGAAAAGAGATCAGAAAACCTATAGAAAGCACTAAAGACTGTCCCAAGCCTTCAAGAAAAATTTGAGAAAAACTTAGAAGAAGGGACAGCCAGCCAAGAAAAGGTTTTTCAAAACAAAAGATCAAAAAAGGGTTTTTTAAAACCTAAAGAAGAAAAAGCATGCACACAACCAACAAAAATAACTTAAACCCTTGTCCAAAAAAGGATATTTTTAAATATTTTGTTTACGGCCATAAAAGGCCAAGAAAGTGTGAGCAACATACCACCACAACATGAAAATAAATAGTTTAAAAAAGGGGGACCCACAGGCCAGGCCCCCATATAGCCAAAGATAATTTTTTCAATTTGGAAGGGCGTCACCACCAGAACCCGGAAGAGTAGTCGGAGCACCACCAGAGTCAGGGAGAGAAACATCCATTGGAGATGGAGGGGAAGTCTCAGGAGCCTTGGAAGAACTCGGAGCATCATTTGGTCGGGGAGGGGACTCTATGATTCTCTGGCCCCGAGTCTTCAACTCAGATTCAGACCGGTCAGGGAGGAGATACAATGGCCCCATCGATTACAACCTTATCAGGATCCAAAGGGGAGAGATCCAGGTCGGGAGCAATAACCCCGACCTGCTCCTTAAAAACCCTCCACACCTCCTCGGATCCCTTGGCAATAGAGTCCTCCAGATCCGCATAAGCATCCCGAGCTCTTACCAGATCTTTTTTTACCTCCAAAAGGTCCTGGAACAAGCTTGAGTAGCTCTGCTCCACCTTCTCCCGTAGACCCTCCGCCATAGGGCACCGGCCCATCAACTTCTCCCCCTCCTTCCGGAGATTATCCCTCTCCTCTCTCAGCTTGGTGACCTCCTCCTTCAGGCTCTTCTCAGCCTCCTGATACAAAAGAATCCTCCCCTCTAGCTCTTCAACCCTCAGGGATGAACCCAAAGAGCTGAGGGGAGTCTTCTAAAAAATATCAAAAAACTTGGTGCACACCCCCATCGCCCTGATACTCTCCTGAGCCAGAATAGTAAGGTGGTTTCGAAGAGAAGCATCATCCATACTTATACGAGTATAAGGATAGATATGCTCCCAGATAAATTGAGGCGCATCCACCTTGACCTCACCTTCAAAGGGAGAGCCAGACTCTAAAGTCTTGCTCTTCTTCTCTTTTGGCTCAGGAGAAGGTCGAGAAGAAGGGGGCGGCAAAGAAGAGGCTGAGGAAGAAATAACAATAGGTCGAGCAGGGGTCCCCAAGTTGTGAGAAGAAGGGGGAAGGGAAGGAAGAGAGGGACTAGCTGCCCTGGCACCGCCGACTCTGGCACGGGATCTCGCTTTGGCCTCCTGAACCCTCTGGTAAGACTCCCTCAAATTCTTCTTCGCCATCTCTGCAAAAGCCATTAGGTAAAAAAGTCAATAAACAAATTGGAGAAAACAACTCGAAAAGTCGGAAAACCCAACAAACAAATATGACACTACCTAATTGGCCCTGCACAAAGGTCGGAGACCCCTGGAGGAACTTCTTGGTATCCAGATAAGGGGCTCTCCCCCAAACTTCTCGGAGGAACCCAACGATGGCCGCCTCCACCTCATCCAAATCATCTAAACTATATTTCTCACAATGAGAGGCCTCTAACCAGTACAGGAAAAAGCGAGGAGAAGAATATCGATCCAGGAAAAAGGGGTGGTGACCCTCTACAGCTTGTACTTTGAAAAAGAAGTTTTTAAAGTCATGAAAGGATTCATCAAAAAGGGTAAAAACTCTCCGGCCTTGTATGGCCCGGAAAGAAACCCATTTCTGTTTGTTATTTTGCCCACTAAAGGGCTTGGTCATGTGAAAAAGAAAAAAGAAAATCCTCAAAGAAGTCGGAAAATCCAAGGCATGGCTGATAAATTGATAAATTTTCAAAAAACTCCAAGAGTTGGGGTGAAGCTGGATAGGGGCTATCCGGCAATGAGATAAAATGGCTATCTCAAAATCAGAAAAAGGAAGAAGAACGCCCAAACGGGTGAAAAAACTCTCATACATAAAAATAAAATGAGGGTCTTCCTCAGAAGCTCGTCCAAAACAAACCCGGTCTTCCGGACCCGGGGCTATCAGTTCATATCTCGACTCATCCCCATCAGAAGCACAAATCCTATGGCGCGTACGAAGATCGGTAACATAGTCAGTATCCACAAGGGGTTCTTCTCCAAGAACAATAACATCTACCCATCGAGCGAGGGATTCTATAGAAGACATCTTTTTTCTAACAAAGAAAAGGATCCCGAAACCTACAAAGGGGAAAGAAAAAAAAGGATAAAAAACAGGGTCTCTAAGGGGCCTAGGGTTAGATCCTTGACAAAACAGAATCACTAAGTCTACGACCAACACTCCTCTCAAATAAAAAGCATGCAAATAAAAGCAGTCATAAAAGAGGAGAAGAAGAAAGAAAAAAAAACTGACCTTTACTTTCGAAGGGTCGGAGGTGCAACAGCAGGTGATCGAAGAAAAAGGAAGCTTTCTTTTCGGAACAGAGTGTGTAAGTGAGAAAGTTTTCAGAAACGAAACAAGGAAAGAGAGTGAAAAATATTTATAAGCACGTTATGGGGCATAAAGGTAAAACGACACAACCATTTAAGAAGTTACACCGTTACCAAGGTAACCGCCCCCGCGTATGAATACTCAAACCTCTAAGAGACGTGACGTTTGATTAGACGCGATTGTTGAAAGCTTTCAAAAACACGTCGGTTCTGAAAAATCACGTCGGTTCCCTATCAGGTCGACTACGGTCTCGAGTTATAATACTCGACCCCAACTCTTAAAAGAAATTGGGCTCGAGTAGGGGCACTGTTCATACCCTGGCCCAACGCTAAGGCCCAGGTCCAAACGACAGGCCCAACTCACAAGGTTGAGCCTCACAGTATACCGACCTTCCTCTAAGAAGTCGGTGCTCCCCACGACTTGCCCTAACGAAGTCGGAAGTAGAGATTACCTGGCAGATAATAACTGCCCCTAAAATCTCTCAATCCACTTCCAGGAGCCATATCGTAACCTCCCTAAGATAAAGGGACGGTTATCCACCTTAAAAGGTGGAACTACTCCAATGGTGGTTATTGGTTCACCACTATAAATACACTGACACCCCTCAGGTATCTCTAAGTCCCAATACTCTTTAGACCTGCTCACACCCTTGCTGACTTAGGCATCGGAGTGTTTTTGCAGGTACCACCCCCCATTCTCTCGCAATCACAAGTCGGACGGAGGCCCCATAGACGCGAACCCGCTCAAAGGCTTCCTTCCTCAGACGATTGGGCCAACCTAACGAGTCCAGCCCATTAATCTCCGATTACCCAACGTAACAGGTATATACCTGTATTTAAAATATTAATATAAATAAATTATAATACATATATACCTCTATTAAATATATATTAAAATTTAAAAATAGAGAATACACTTATTCTGTTAAATATTTTTTATTTAATTTTTAAATTTGTACTTAGATAAAATTATAATAATTTAGTTGATATAATCTTTTTAATTTTGATAACATTTTAAAATTTATATTAGACTTAATTATATTTTAATGTATTTATTTGTATTTTATTATAAAATAATTATTTCGATTGAATTATAATTAAATTAATTAAACTAATAAATCGATAAATCAATGATTAAAATGGTTCCATGATCGGTTCGAGTTCTAGAACCTTATGATTTTTACCAGCTTTGGTAATGTATTTGTTAAGGATTAATCTCTACATATAAGTGTTTTGCGCTTACAAACTTTACAAGTTTGAAGAAAACGAAACTCACTAACCATGCTGCTTATGTTACGTGCCTCTTTAATAGACTTTTAAATCAATTCAAATCAATTAACGCGCAAATATATAACTTCCATTTTTCAAAAGATTTCGTTTCTTTTTTCGAATTTTTTGCCAAATTTGTTGGATCTCCTTCTTACTTTGTTTTTTTTTTCGATTTTCATGGTTTCTGAAATTAAGCTTTGAAATTGTTTTGAAGATAATGGAACTTTAGAAATACACCCAAACAATTACAAAAATATACCCAAACGATTACAGAAAGGATTACAGAAATACACCCAAACAGTTACAGAAATACACCCAAAGGATTTAAGAAATACACCCAAAATATGGGGAGACAGTATATTTCTTCTTAAAATCTTTTAATGTTTTGCTGGTTAAGGATGAGACACATGGCAGAGACAATCTAGAAAAAAACCTAGAAGAATAGTAAAACAGTATCTTAAATAATGTTTCTTCGTTTTTTCTGGTGATTTTTTATGGAGATTTGTATCTTTTCTTCTTGATTTCTTCTACTCTTCGCAAAGAGTTGGAACGTGTCTTTTGTTTCGAATGTCGCTTGAATTTTGACGGTTTGCGTTTTGATTGAGGAAGAAGAGGAAGAGTGTGAACCTTGACGGTTTGCGTTTTAATTGAGGAAGAAGAGGAAGAGTGCGAATTTTGACGGTTTGCGTTTTGATTGAGGAAGAAGAGGAAGAGTGCGGCATAATGAACGCGTGCGTTGGACGCTCTATTTTAAAGGAGTGGTGCGCGCGTTTTTTCCTTGGACTTGGACCAACTTGTATAGCTTGTAAGACAAAAAGACTTATATGTGTAACAGGCTTCATTTGTTAAATGTTGATATTTTTGGGAACTAATAGAAAGATTAGTTTTGTGTATCTGTATCTATTATTTTGATGGTGCATGCTATGGTGCCTATATACATTTGCCTAACTTATTAAAAAGAGACAAAATAAATATTTAAATTAAAAATATAAAAATAAATATTTTTTTAATATTTAAAACTTACCATAAAAGGCAAATTCGGCAATTTCGGCACCAAAGTTATAGGCACCACAGAATTTGCCTATTTTGATATATAGTAAAAGGGTTTACTTCATTAGGTTCTGTAGATTTTTGTCTTTCCTATTGTGAATTTTTCACAATAAAAACTTCAATTTCTCTGGGCCCATATGATTTTTGACTTGGAATATTCCTATATTGTGTATTTAACTGGATTGGTTTGTGAAAATTTTATTTTGGTGCTTGTGCTTCGCTGTTAAACAAATAATTGTCTGAGCATTATTTTGCAATTAAAGATTTAACGGAAAAGCGCGAGTTTACGGCAGTAGGATATAAAAGGGATAAAATTCTGTAGACAAATGCAATAACTGTTCCAATAATACAAACTGTTTCCCCTTTCTGGCCCATTTTTGTTTGGGACAAATCACGAAGAGCATATAAAAACAGGGGCAAACAAAGGCCGAACTCTATGACGCTATATAACTGGGGGAAAAAAGAAACTACATAGTAAGACTAAGAGTAGAATATGATTTGACGATTTGTTTCCCCCTAATAGAAATTATAAGGGGTAAATGCTCTTTGCATAATTGAAGCCTTGTAAACGGCTTCTTTTAAGCAATTCACTGTTATCAATTTGATAACGGTCGACGTATGTGACAACATGTACAAATTTTTTTTTTTAATATGATATCTAACTTGGGGACGAGACACGACATACGGTGTCACCACAATTGCTGCAAACTCAATGGGATACATCTACAAGACTGTAACAAATGTAAAACAATGACGGGAGAAGAAGAATGAAAACTTTTCTTTCTTCCCAATGTTTTATATATCATCATCCTGTTTGGTATTTTAACACATGTAGCCCCTGCGGCAGCTAAGAACACCGGCGCCAGAGGTGAGGGTTCCGACCAAAGAAGAGGATTTGGCGGCAAGACTCGAGGCTCTGGCATAGCTTGACGCAGCTCCGGCTCCTGATGAAGTGAAATATGCTCCATTCAGAAGAAGGTCTCCCTCGGACCTCCAATTCCACCCTTTCCATATTGTTTCCCCTGTATCCACCCTCTTTGTCACCTGCATACATCGGTTTTTATACATTTTTAGAACATGATAAATTGCATCACCATTCACCGCACGAAACTTATTGTAATAAGATGTTACCTCCTTAGCAAAAGGGTTCTGAGGGGCAAGGTATCTGTTGCCCTGGCTGTTAATTGTGGGATCAGCACTGCCGCCAATTGCATACATCTCCCAGTGAGTATAGTCATTGTTTACTACGTGGAAATATCCATGTCTACACCTGCATTAACCATAGTACGTTTTCACTATTTAATATCCAATAACTCTATCTCTATTAACGTATTTCTTTTTGTCTTTTCTTGCTCTTTCGATCTAACTTTTTTTTTCCTTCTTTTTCTTTGCTTATAACAGTCACACACTCACCACTCACAGACACGGACCCGGATATGTACTTTATAAGGCTCACACATTTTTTTTTTTTACAAGATCCGAAAGATATAGCTAAAGGGATAATCATTCATTACCATTGTCTATTGCCTTTTAATGGCTTTCTTCTTTTCAGAAATGGACCTATATCCCATAGGAATAATCACTCATTACCATACGTCTTAGTGGGCCTATAAAGCCCTATAAAACTAATCATATACGGCCTAAATCCGACACAAATAATGGAATTCCCTTGACCAAAAACTATTAATTAACAAAAAATAATGGAAAGCCAGATCAATTGAAGTGACCTGAACATTAATAGCAACAATAACATCTTAGCTGTACTCATATAACAAAATGGAAAATTGTACGTTTGTTTATGTTATGTTACCTTGGCATTCTTTGGATTAGACCCTCCCCAAAATGGTTGTAGGCAATCGTTACTTGCATCTGCTTGTCCCGAACATAGGAGTCACTGTGTCCTAGTAGCATAACCTGTAACAAGAGTGTTCAATTTCGATGAACTCAATCACTTAGGCATTATTTATATTTTAAATAAAATATAAATAATGGAGCGCGAAGGGGAACATGGATTAAATACCTCATTATGGTGGGTAAAGTAATTGTTAGAAATAGTAATAGCAGTTGAACCCATGATGGCATCAATGAGTCCATCAGCACAATTGGACAGCGAGTTGTGGTCAATCCAAATGTGACTTGAACCAAAAATTGAGATTCCATCGCCATCAGCCATGGTCCTCCATCCATAATGACTCGGCGAGCTGCGAACCATGGCGTTCCCAGTTGGCTTGCAATCATGGATATGGAGGCCATGGATGATTACATTGGTGATGAACTGTAGTGTAAGGCAAGCACCATAAGCAATGTGAACATTGACACCACGAGCATCTATTGTCTTGAAGCTATTCATGAGGAGCTCTTGTTTCAAAGTAATGACCATGTCCCTCTTGAAGACTATCCACAATGGCCTGTCTTGGATAACAGCGTGGCGAAGAGTGCCGGGTTTGGGATTAACAGGGTCATCATCGCCAGGGTCAGTGACAACATAGTACCTTCCATCACGGCCTCCAATGGCATTGCGGCCAAAACCAATGCCACAATCTGCCAAGCGCTTTCGGTGGGCGAACCAGCGCTTGTCGCAGCGCCAGCAGTCGTCGATTGGGTTGCCAGATCCACATGAGAAGAAATTCAGATTCCTTCTTGCTGTATGGTTGCGAATGGTCCTGTTTTCACATTCATCACAGTAATTTTGTTAAATCAACTGCTAACTGACTACAATAATTTTGTGATAAATAACGTGGTAGGAATCAGTTCTTCATCAGAATCAGAATTGTTAATAATACAAGCCAAACTTTTCATTGCATTTATCATCTGGCGTTTGGAGTAACTTCCGTCTTGTTATGCAATTCACATTTTTTTATTCAATCATATGTGATATGTCACAGCATATTGTGATTTAATAGCAAAAGTTTGATTAGGAAAACAACAATTTCAGATGTTAAAGTTTAGTAGGTCATAGTTAGATGAAAATATATATAGAAATTTCAAATTATTAAAAGACTTGAATATCCTATAGACATATGGAAAGATAACTAATGGTTAACATGCACGTTACAAGAAAACCATGTGGAACTAATCATGTTTTGAGCTTTCGAATTTTGATTATAAAAATTTCCGACCGAGCTGAATGAGTGGGTCATGTGGGCACTGCAATTATTACTATGTATACGGATATACGGATAGGATGATACGATCCATACGGAAAATGGGGGTTGACATCTTCCCTAAATAATAATTTGTTCCTATTAGGACTTGGGGGTGTCGGTGTTAATGGCCAAAAAGTTCATTGAGGGTTATCACATTGAATAAGAGATATAATAATTGTGTCAGATATAACAGCTGCTAGATCAGCCAAAGCAAAACAATGTGTAGAAGATGCTCATGGCCAAACCAAGACCAGATCTAATGTTCAGTTTTGGAGCTTATGAATGTGGACAGGCTGGAGAAGGTAGCTCATTCATGTGGCATACCCCACCTTGTTGGATAATGCGGGAATCGCATAAGTTCCCAGAGTGTGATTCGATAACTATTAGAATATTATATATATATGGTATCTGTCATGCAGAGGATGACATACACACACGAGATTTTTCACTACTGATTTATGAACTTGGTAGGACCAAATAAATCATGTGCAAAAGATGAGACCATTACTGTATCCCATTGGTAATGAAGACTTTGAAGTAGTACTTCACTGATTAGAATCAATCTTTGAATTCCCTGCCAATTGGGCAATTTATTGTGCATATGCCTCTGTTCTATCGCGTTACCACTCACTGAATTCCCTAACCTTTTTTTGTGTGGTATTTTATTAATTGTTCCTAACTTTCACCTACTGTCGACCAATGAATGTGAGTAGGGAAGAAACTAAGGGACCACGAACTACGATTTTGTAAGGAGAAAGCTAGATCATTTGTAAGCATTAAAAACAAAATAGGATTTAAACAAAGCTAGAAAATGTGGATTTTAGGTTTTTGAGAAGGTGTTTAAACTTGGAATCAAGATTTGGATAAGGGGAAAGAAAAAGGAAGCAAAATATATGTTTAAGCAACAGAGCTGGATCTGGAGACATTAGCATGTGATGAAGCTGGCAAACAGAATATATAGCGAGTTCAGCTTTTCAAAGCGATATATCGTCTAGAAACAAGGAACATGGTGGATTGGTGGTTGATTTGTTAGAACTTAGAACCATTGAAGAGAGCTTGATATGATGAAAAACTAATTAAAGCAACAACAAAAAGAAAAGTATAGAGAAATTTGAAGATATATGGTGCCGTGGGTGAAAAGAAATAGCTGAAGGCCATTTAATACGGAATAAAATTGTACTTCTACTACATGCAAAACTTATGAATTTTAATTAAATAGGTCCTGGCCTCTCAGAATTCGAAGTTGCAACTAGGTGATGTTGCTGAAATGAACACTTTCTGTTAACGATGTTTGACTTTCCGGGTGGTATCTTAAGTGTTATGTTAATGAGGCATTAATTTTGGGTTTAAGCCCAAGAATGAAAAACAATAATAGAGTTAGCTTCATGACAAAGCAATAGGTTAAACAAAAGATGTAAAAAGCATAGCAGCTTTGAGTTAAACATTTTACCACAACTATAGGACTATAGGAGTGACCACCTTGACTGTACCTTCAATTCACTAGGCAGATGGCCACATAGAAGACACGTAAGGGACATTTATTACGATCAATTTTGTTGTTGCAAATTTGTGCTTGATCTTTTAAATATTTTTCCTAATTTTGTGCTGGATCTTGGATACTGTTGATAATTAGAACAAAGAAAATGCTGATTGCGAAACACTGGACATGTGAGTCCTTTTTCCTAAGCACAAGGACCAAAATAAACTAATACAGTGTGCACATGGCATTATGGCAATGGCATATGCTGTGAAAGATAAGAACCAATAATATATCTGGAAAAGTTTCAACAAATATATATAACTGGAAAAGTAAGTAAAATAAATATAATAAGTTTATATTTTATTTTTATATACACACATGCACGGAGAGATGGAGAGAGTGAGAGAGAGAGGGAGAGAGATATTACGTATCAACCATAGAAGCTATCTCCTCTGGATTATCAACGGCGTGCTCATTCATCAGAGTGTCACCCGACCTGAAAAATCGTAGAGAAATAAAACGAAAGGGAAAAAAATTAGCAGCTGAAATGACACAATTAACCTCCCTTTCCTGCAGTAACTTTATAATATATAAAATGTTATTGAAAAACAGGTAACAAATTGTACTTAAAACAAGAATAAAAAAGGTAAATAAAAGAAGATAGATGAGATAGTATTTTATAAAGAAAAAATGTGTGATCTGAATGTGAACGCTTTCATCGTGAGACTGAGACTGAATGGGAAACACAAATGAATAAACTAACGTAACAGGATTAACGGTTCGGATTTCCCAAGATCCGATCTCAATGGCTTAGAGATTTTCTCTGTGCTCAAGCTCCAACTTTTCCCAACCAAATCCAACGGTTCCAGCGCAGCACATTCGCGTTGAAACCGTTATGGTTACGGTTACTACTCCAACGGAAAATAAACGACGTCGTCAACGTCTAAAAGAAACCAGCTCGAAGCAGTAACAACTACTAGTGAAAACCGACACTGCTAAACACTAACCTCTCCACCATTGACGAGTTCTTCGAGCTCTGCAAGCTCCCCGTTCCTACATTGCCCCTGTTCCATTATCGAAGCACCGAAATTCAGAATTGAGACACACCGAAACTCACAAAGAGAGAAAAAATCTCTCGCCTTTGATCGTTTGCATCACAATTAAAGTAAAAAAGGATTTAAAAAATGAAAATTTCACGGACTCGTTAATTGAGGTAGCGCGGTAAGCTGAGAGCAGCGCCATGAGCAAAAGACAGAGCGTGAAGCCTTTCATAGAAACCTCCATTGATGCTTTTTTCTTCAACAATGGTAGCTTCGATCTTTTGAGTGTCGTGATGAGAAGTTTCAGGTATAAGAGGAGAAGAGAAAAGTAGTGGAGTTTGGGAGAGAAGGCAGAGAGAGTAGAGGGGTTTATATAGCGAATAGCATGGGAGGAGAAGAAGAAGAAGAACGTGGAGGAGTTGTGGGGCTAAAGTGTGCGCTGGCCGAACACAATAGTATATTGGAGGGTACTTAACCATGGTTAAGTTAGTAAAGGCATTTTCAAACAACCAGGTTTAGAGTTTAACCATCTTAAACGGTTAAAACCACCTCCAATCCTAACCGTCATTAACTGCTTTTACTCTCTCTCTTTCTCTCTCCGACGTGGCATGCGCTTCCTCGGTCACTCGCTCCTTCTCTCTTTCGGAGGAAAAATGGAAAATACTCTCCTTTCATAGGATGGGACCACTTAGCTTATTGTTTCCAATGGAGCCATTAATGTATGTATATACTTTTTAATATTTTGTTAAAAAAAAAAAGGAGAATATATCTAGATTGTAAATTAGAATGTACCAAAAGAAAAGTTTGTAAACTAGTCCATTGATTAATTTGCCTATCATCACTTTATTTTTCTTATGTTCCAAGATTCAATTCCATTTCCAAAGAGGTGATCTAGGTGGTGTTTCGATTAAAGAAAAAAAAATCGTACATAAATTTGTTTGGTAAAGCCAAGAAAAAAATTTTGTCCTATATACTTCAATGTGAATGACTGAATGCTAATGTAGTAATCCCTATAAAACATGATTTATTATTAGATACAATAATTAATGTAACAGGACTTTATTTTTTTTTTGGTAAAATATTAAATTTGGTCTTTAAAGTTTAGAGTGTTTTATTTGAATTTAAAAAAGTTTTATTTAATTTTAATGTAGTTTCATTATGAGGTCAAAGTTAAATAATTAAGAAAATGTCCTATATTTCGTTAATTATTTAACTTTAACTTTACAGTGGGACTACATAGAAACTAAATGAAACTTTTTTAGATTCAAATATGACATTTTAAATCTTAAGGACCAAGAGTCACAAAAAAAAATCTTAAGGACCAAAACAAGATTACGCCCAAACGTAGAAGACCAATTTAGTAGTTTATCCTAATTTTTTTTTTATAAAAATATATAAGTAGTACATTTAAAAATAAAAAAAGTTATTCTATATAAATATTAGATTACTTTTAAAATTTCAATTATTCATATAAGATATAATAAAATAAAAATTTAATATTTATCTAATTGATAAGGAATATAGTGTAAGTATTCAAAAATCTACCACACTAGTGTGAAAAATGGATAAAATATCCTTGTAACTATTTTTATCGTCACTTTTCATATCCAAATGGTGCTGGTTAATGGGGTCCAGCAAACTCCGGTTAAAAACGGTATTTTCACTGTTATTTCATCGTAAAATATCTAAATAACTATAAATACATTTTTATTTTTGTCTACCTTTATCTGGAACATTTTATTCCAATTTTTTTTATCCGTGACTGTCACTCTGAGAGATATACAACAAAACTATTTTAATAGAAATTGGATTTTTTTTCTATAAATAAATGACCCGCAAATGTTTTTTAATTATAGATAATTTTAGGTTAAAATTTGCTCTGGTATGGTATAGTAGTAAATCAATACGTATTACCATGGTAAAAATATGGATAAACAAAAATAGTTTATTTTGTTTTGTTGAAAAATAAATATGTGTCGGTACAATAAAAATAATATGGCTTAATTAAAATTTGACATGTGGTCGATTCAGTGACGATCCGAAAATTTTAAACAATGGAGGAAAACGTGTAACATAAAAACAAAAATATTTTTTTATAAGTTATGTACGATAAATTGTATTTTAGAAAAAAAATATACACCAAATCTCTCATATCCACATTGTATATTTTATAAATTATTTAATAATTATTCAATTATTTAATAAAAATAGACCAAAAATTAATTTTAAATAATAATAATAATAAATTTAGTTACTTAGATAAAATAAAAGTACAAAATGTGTTATTGTTTCAATTTATATTTGAAAACTAATTATCAAAATACATGTCTAATAAAAATTCTTTAATTTATTAGTAAATATTAAAATTGAGTAGAAAAAAATTTAAAGATATAAACTTTAATTAAATAAATTTATTAAGGAAATAATGTTATAATAATATTTTGTTTTTTATTAAATTAATTTAATATAAATTTTTATCTTATATTTTTATATATAAATTAGAGTATAATTTTGATGTATATTATAATGTAAAATAGTTTACATAATTATCCAATTATGTTTATTTTCTTTGCATGATCATTCACACATGCAAATACAATTAATGTAAAAGTAGTTAATTTTTATATAGTATTACGTAATTAAATACATGTGTACAATTATTTTATACTAACAGTATATCAAATTTTAATTCTAAAAATTAAAAGATATATATAAAATAAATATTTTAATACAAAATTTAAAAGTTATTTTTTTAATGTGGGGACGAATATAATTTTTTAATGGAACACATATATATATTTATACATATATTTTCTTATATTTTTTTAAAATATTAATGGGAGTACTTGCCTCCACAAATTAAAAATAAATCCGTCTCAATGACACAAGTCAGCAATTATTTTTTATTTTTTTATTTTTAGGACATGTTATATATTGTTTATATGAAATTCTCCTTCCAATTAGCTACAGAAAGACAAAATATTATTTTTGTAATATTTTACCATAAAATTTTATATTTAAGTCATAAATTAAAGATGATGAGACATTATGACACCTAAAATCAAAAAATATATATACATGTTCAAAAGAGATATAATACACTAGGAGTTTATGAAAAAAGGATAACAAAGACAACAACTGTATCTTTCACAATGTAATAAAAAAAACGTATAAACACATGTACAAAGAGATACAAAAATATATATAGGATTTAGAATATAATTATATAAATAGTATTAGTCTCAACCTACGAAGAAAAAACTGGCTAAACAATATTATAAACAAAAATATATCAAAAATACATTCTGTTTCTCCATACAACAAAACCTCTAAGAAGAATTTACAAATACGTGTTTAAAAGTGGAGAATGTATATTCTGTTGGGAATACGTAGTATGACCACAATCCAATCAATTATGTGTCAAATAATTTGTTATTGTTATTATATTAAAATATTAATATAAAAAGGCCCTTGATTAAATTTATAAATTTATCATTGTGATAGTGATCATAATATTGAGAGATGAATATTTTATAATTTAATCTAAATTGTTCTTGGTCATAGGATTATCAAAAAGGATATTATTATAATCCGAAAAGATCAATATATATATAATGGTCTTTATTGGATAAAGATTAATAGATCTCATTTATTAAATTATATATATATATGCCAAGAGTAGAGGAAAGAAAGAGGAAAAGAAAATAAAACACAAGAGTTTTATGCTTTTACCTCTACATACATAAACGTATGTGAGCCTAATTCTTGGAAAAGAATTTTATGGCGTGCAAAGAGTTACAAGATTTCTCAATTTAGATCAGATGTCCATTGATCAAGGAGTTGACAGCAAAGGTTGGTCTCGGCGGGGATACGCATAGCGCCTTCGTACCATCGAAGGAAAAAGTGATTTTTAATAGCCTACACAGGTATTTAGATCTGATCTAAAATATTATATTATTAGAATAAAATTTAAGTACAAAATAGATCTTTAGAATTACCTTCTTTTCTTCTGCTGCGTGTTATGAACACATGTTTAAATCCTTCATACACTAAGTACAAAATAAAACTCGAAAAGCAGTCTTCGCTTTCCAAGAGAAATCCAGCACGCTCAGTGAAGTGCATCACGTCTTATATCTAAAAATTCAACAAAATTTCATAATGGATGAGAATTCGAAGGTTTCCAATAGGGTATTGATTCCAAATAGAGACTATGTAAAAAGCAATGAATTCGCTAGACAATCCTGAACTCCAATCAACATAAGATTCAAGCCTAGGGTCCTTTCTGATCCAAACAGAGTAATCAAACAAAATCTCAGCTATATCAGTGATCTCAGATTCTCACTTTTCTCAATTTAAGTTGTAAGTTCTCTCAATCTTATAATGGTTCAAAATTCAGTAATTCAGGATTCATTAATTTGTTTAGTAGTCATAACAAACACAAGTAACTAAGAGTCAAGCACAACCAGAAGCATTTACAGCAAGTAAGGCAAATAACAGTTAAACAGAAATAATCACATAGGCAAAACAAATACAGTATGCACACTTAAGAAATTTCACATAGATTCAAATGATGCATGCCTATCCTACTGGCCATGAGCTTACGCGCTAGTTATTCTACCAAAACTCGACACATTCGGTAGCTGACCCGGCGATTATTTTGTCAGAATTCGACACATCTGGTAGCTGACCCAGATATCATCTCTCTATTCTACATTCTCATTAAGAACTTGTTTTCTCCCATATATAAAAAATATAGTCTCGCCGGGTGAGTATCCTGTACACCTTGCAGGTGAGTGTCCTGTATATCTCGCAAGGTGAGTGTTCTGTACACCTCATAAACAGAGAGAATGTAGGCATGGATGAGACTACCGTCCCCACATCACATTGCAACAACAAACAAGTGAGATGAAACCTCCGTCCTTGCATGGTGTAGGTGCCAATACAAATACGCAAGCAAGACGAACCCACGACTTTGCCTAGCAAGTGGGACGAATCCTCGACCTTGCCAAAATAATCATAATCATGGTCTTTAATCAATTTCACCAGTCATTAGATTCATTAATTTCTATTTGTTTGTCAATTCATTAATTTAATTATCTCATGAGTGAAACAATGCTACCGTCCTCACTATAGGCGGGACAAAGTCACCACCTCCACAAAGCAATAACGCACTAGACAAGCGGGATGATACTACCGTCTTCGCCAATCCGGTCACTCAGACCATAATTTATCATTGTCATTGACTTAAATTAGTTTTATAAGTTATTATGTTCTTTATCCCCAATTCTTTATTAAGTAATCAGCTTTATTTTCTCATAAGCAGGATAACAACACCGTCCTCACTGGAGGCGGGACAAGGTCACCATCCCCACTTAAATTGGAGCATGTGGGACAAGTCACAATCCTTGCATCTTACCCAGGAAATTAATCACTTATCATTAATTTTAATTAATTTCACAAATTATTAGGTGTATTAACCCCAATTCGTTGTCAATTTATCGCGTTTAAATTCATTAATTCCCAATCTTTTATCAAATTGTCAATTTCATTAACACGTGAGCGGAATATTACCACCGTCCTCATTGCGGTGGGATAAAATCACCATCTCCACAATAATTTCATCTGGTTTACCAAGTTGTTATCCGGAAATTAACCAGTTCATCTCATTATATCACTTTTCAGTGTATTAAAAACTTAATTATTGGTTACTCTCTACAGAAGTTAGAGGAGTTTATAAACAGACTAGGGAGGCTAAATACATAAAAACAAAATTTTCAAAAAATTAGCACAATTGTGGCATGCGTACGCACGATTTCAATTCGGGTTGGGACATCATGCGTATGCATTTCAATTATATTTTCATTTCATGGGTACGCATGCCCTATACATACGTGCAAGGTCATTTTCATTCATCTCTGTTTTACAATTCATGCATACGCATGACGCATATGTACGTGCAATTTCAATTTCATGCGTATACATGATAAGTGCGTACGAATAGATTCAATTTTGCTAAAAATTTTGCAACTCTGCATAATTCAATTTTTTACCCTTAAGTTTAAACATCAATAACTTTTGTTACATTTATCAGTTTCCATATATTTTTAGACTATTTTAAAGATCTTTTCACTAGCTTTAATTTAAAGTAGATTTCACGTAAATCTAAACTACGAATGCCAAGTTATGACCCGTTGAAGTTCGTTAAAATTCTGTTTTTACCAATTTTACACAAATGTTCATTTTTACCAATTCACATTCCAATTCAGTTCTAAACCATCCCAAAGCCATTTATGAGCATCCTCAACATACATCTATCAATTCTCTATCCTTCCTAACCAATTCAAGACCTAACAATTCTCTATCCTTCCTAACCATACCATATTTCAAACAAACTAACAATCAATTATCCAATTTACTCTTATCAATTCAACAATGTATCAGACGTGGCAACGCCACTGCTTACCTCAACTTACTAAGTAGGGACATACCTCACCTTATCACGACTTTCGGACCAATTTTCATGTCAATTACCATATTAGGCACTCATACCACAATCTCATGTTCAAACTCATTCACAAATAAGCATTCATATTATTCAACAACAAATACAACTCATAATTCACAACCAATTAATCATAACAACTACCATTTTCATTCAGTATTATCCTAAGGATAATTAACCTAGATTTTTACATAATGTTGCCCAATGTCTATCCAAAATTAAGATCCATACATTCGTTAACGACGGTCTCAACCTTAAAAAAAAAAATCTCTTCTCCGGCATTTCCAACGTCAACCGGTCTAAGTCCCACCAAAATCCTTACCAATGTGATCCTCAACTCAATTTCGCACCGATCCCACGCCAAGCAAATCTGCTCCACGCCAAATTCAAGCCAAATAACTCATAATTCATCTAATCACATAAATCTTCTCATAATTCAAGTCTAGGTTTTCGCATATAGTGGAAAAATTTGGGAATTTGAGATTCTTTATCTCATCTCACATAACCTTGAGTTGAAACTCTATTAGAATTTGATGTGATTTCATCGAGTCTAGGATCGGGTAAGTGTCTCAAAAATAGATCCAATCATTATTTCGGACTGAGTCAAGATGAACCCGACTTCACCCGATCCATGTGCACCCTAAGAGAACTAAAAAAGATATATACATGTCTTAAATTAATTTCAAGATTATGTGACATTAATTATAAGCTTATTATTTTATTTTTAATCACACTTGTTGAATTAGAAAATAGATTAAAGAAGCACCAAATTAGAATTTATAGACAAATTTAAGTTCAAATATGGATATTAACTTTTTGGTAACAAGTTTTTTCTTTATAAATAAGTTTATCATAAATAAATTTCTTTATAAAATATTGTTAAACCTTTAAAGACCCGACTTTCACCCGATTTGGATTCGGTATAGTTGCGGCTCAAAAATGTTAAGTTTCATCGGGTTTAGAATCGAGTTAGGTTCTAAAAAATTGACCCAGTGTATATTTAGGGTCAAGTCTGAGTAAGGACAAACTCGATTTCACCTGACCCATGAATACCTCTATCTCTTGGAATTGACAAATAGGGGTGTGCATGGGTCGGGTGAAACCGGGTTTGATGTGACCCAGACCCGGCCCAAAATATATATCGGGTCTATTTATTAGACCCGAACCCGATCCTAGACCCGATGAAACCTATACACTTTCGAGCCAAGATTATACCGGGTGAAAATCGGGTCGTTAACGTTACATTATCTTGCTACCTTCTTATAAGTTATCATGTGAAAATATCCAAATTTTCAAAACTTCAACCATTATTTGACATGGTAAAGTTCACTTAAAAAATATAACAAGAACCAACTCTTCTCTAAAGTTAAAGTATAACCATAATCAATACTAATATTGTCTAATAACACCAAATATTTAAATCAATACAAATAACACAATATTATGCATTAATTAGTCTAAAATTATTATGCATTTTAAACATAAAACATTAACTTATAATCTTATAATAACTAATAACACAAAATATTAAGATTTACAATACTTAAATTTCACACAAGAATAGTCATCATCCATCACTAATAACACAAAATATTAATTGTGTATAATGACCGGGCCATCGGGCCGATTTCGGGTGAATCGAGGCATGGTTCGGATCCGACCCGAAATAATGACCGGGTCTATTTTTGAGACCCTTACCCGATCCTAGACCCGATGAAATCACACCAATTAACCCCTAAAGTGTTTGCGACCGGGTCGGATCTTCGGGCCGGGCCGGGCTATGCACACCCCTATTGACAAATGTGGCTGAAATAAGGGTTGGGGGTGTTAGTGTGTGGGTTTGGGCCTTGGGCCCAAGTGAGACCCAATCTTAACCTTTGAAATAAGTGTTCGAGTTTATGTTCTAAATATTTTTCTTTGTCATTTTTACAGTGTTAGCTTTTCTCACTCAAAGTATTAGATAGATTTAAGCCGGTACAGTTAATTTAAACGCCGATACATATTTCTCCGCAATTGGTTATATTTTTTTTGCATTCAATTTTATTTTCTAAATTAAAATTATCACAAAAAATTTTTCCGAATTATAAATTGATGAGTTTGGAAAACTCTAAATTAATATTGGTGATGACTAAACATTATTAAAATAATTAATTACAAAATTATTAATTTGATCTTTATGTAATATATATTGATTAATAATTTTGTTGCAGGTTTTATATATTGGGCCGGAAAAACAAAATGTTATCACAACTGAGCCCATATTTATTTTTGATGAAAGCTTCCTGTGTTTGATCCGAAACCAAACTTACCAGGAAAGCAAATGCTTTTAGTGGGCTAAAATTCAGTAAGCCCAGTGTGTTTTAAGGCATGCTATGATCTGAGAAGAAAATGATATTGGGCCAAAAATGAAATCTATTGCTACCAAGCCCAATGTTGATGAATGTTTCCCTGCCTTATTCGAATCCATGAAGCAAATAAAATGCCTAAATGCTTCCAACGGATTCCACTTCATTATTTTGAAGGATTTCAAATTTAATTAATGCATTGGAAACATAAGAAAGAGAGAGAAGATTGATTTGATGGCTATTATGACACTACACGCTACTCAACAAAGGGAAGTGGGAAACTTGAATTCACTTTTACTCTCTCTCTTTGTTCATTGATTATTGTTCAAATCCATTGAATATTTTCTCTCTTCTCTCTCATCTCTTTCTTCTTCCTTCTTCGGTTATTAACCAGGAATCCATGGAAGCTACTTGGAGCTACCGAAAGGAAAGGAAAGCATGCATCAAGACCATCAAGCTAATGATGGCAAGAAAACATACTAAAATAAAAATGAGCTGTGGCTGAGATATTCACCAAATATGGTTAGATTTGGTGAGGTTATCTTGAACTTTTCATGCTAAAAAATGGACAATGAAGATTCGGCCAGCAAGGAAGATCTTGGAGGCGTGGCTTGTCTTTGATTCTGCTCAACCACCACAGGGAGTAGCTAGAGTGGCGAAGTGATGGTTGAAGGCAGAGATTGAAGCAGATGAAGTCATCATCATCATGAAGCATCAAGGGCCAGAAATCCATCTTGGAGAGGAAGCCAAGGATGGAGTGCTCGGATTGATGAAGAGTGATGACCAAGGAAGGACTAGAGGTATTTGCATGTTGGTTTTTGCATGAGTTACCTCTTCTCTCTCTGTGGCCGAACTGGTTTTGTTGTGAAGGAAAAGAAGCTGAGCTCAGGTTTGTGTTTCAACTGTGAAGGCTTCACTTCTCTATAAAAGAAGTGAACAGTCATGGTTTGAAGCAAGGAGTTAGGAGTAAGCAGTGAGAGTGCAAGGCACAGTATTTTTCTGTTTAATTTTGTCATGTCTTGAGTCTCATGGAAAAAGGCAAACAGTGAGGTTTGTATGAAAAAGCCATAGAGCGGAAAAAGGCAGAGAGTGCAAAATTAAAAGAAAAAGCCATAGATGTCTTAGAGTTCCTTTGTACATATGTGTTGTGTTTCATGATTCTGTGGGAATCCCCTTGTAAGTTGGGTTAGCACTTTACAATTTGTAATCTGGATGATTATAGTAAAATTCCATCATTGTTGTGATGGAGACTGGATGTAGGCTGCACTGCACTTAGCAGCTGAACCAGGATATATCTGGGTGTAATCTTCTCTCTCTCTTCCTACTTCAATTCTGTTTTTACTGTTCAGATGAAAAATAAAAAATGTCTCGTGTCAAGTGACGAGACAAAATGAAAATATCTCGTGGCTAGGGACGAGCTAAAAATAGAAAAGTTTCTTCAAAGTCCAGCAAGTGTTAGCAAGCGAAAAAGGGGCTAAGATTCAACCCCCCTTCTCTTAGCCACTGAAACCATCATAAATATTAAATTCATAATCTTTTTACTCTCATTTAATTTATTTATTAATTATTTAACATTTTAACTTAATTTTTACAGTTTTTATTAATGTTGTTTAGACTAAAATATCTATTTTTATTATTGTAACAAAAATTACCTTTTAGAACTAATTTAAAAAAAGAAAATAAAATACCATTTTTAGATTGAAAATTTTTAATTGTAGTAGGAATTAAATTTTGAATTTAATTTTAAAAAACTAAAATATCCATAAATTCATTTTAAAAGACTAAAATAAATTTTTAGCATTAATTTTAAAAGAATAAAATACTTTTATAATTAAATTATAATAGACTAAATACATTTTTAGTAGTACTTTTAAAAAGGTTAAAAAATATTATAATAATATTAACAAATATTGATGATTGGTTGTATTATTAGAAATTAAAAGTTAAAAATTTGAATTAAAAATTAAAAAGACTAATATAGTAGCCTTTCTAGTTAAGTTTTAAAAGGGTAAAATAATTTTTTTGGGATTAATCTAAAAAAAAGACTAGAATACTCCTTTAAAGTTAAAGTTGTTTAATTGTATTCAAAATGATATATTTAAACTTTTAAAAAGACTAATATACTTGTAAAATTTATTTTAAGAGAGTATAATATCTTTGTAACACTAATTTTAAAATGGAGAACAAATAAGCTTCAGTTTCTATTGAATTATTGGAGACAGGGAAAATATGAACGGATAGGGTTTCTATTTTTTGTGGTTTTTGGATTAATATTAATTTGATTTTAATGTTTGATAAGCAT
>NC_029773.3:71423591-71435328 GCF_000817695.3 Arachis duranensis | reverse complement strand
TTTTAATGTATAAATAATACTTTTTAAATATTATAATATATTTTTAAAAGATAAATAAAACATAAATGTATGCTCGCGCAGATCATATATAATCTATAAATTTAATTTTAATAAATGTAAAATTATTTTACAATTTCTTGTTCATTCATATTTTTGCTGTACCAACACGTGTTAACTTCTCATTGTATCAAAAAACACCTAAAATATATAAAACCGTAAAATTAAACATCAATTTAAAAGAGAATGTCAAAACAGTGACACCACATTACACAAAATACAAAAGTGAAATGTTTTACATAAAAAAATTATTTTTTTGTATATAATATTATATGTTAAATATTTCAAAATATTATATTTATTATAAAAATTTATTTCTATATTCTGAATAAGTACTCTATTAGAGGAAAATAAAAAACCTCTGGTAAGCGTTTGTTTTAAAGAATTCTAATTTATTCTCAAGAATTGTCCATGTATGAAAATATATTATTAACATATTTATTTGAAGTTTTGAACTCTAATTTTCAGGGGGAAAAATACATTGTATGTAAAAATTTAAAATTTTTATTCTTATGTAAAATGTGGGTATTTGATATTTTCATAATAAGAATTAACATATACAATTGCTATTATTATATCCCTTAATATATTTCTTATATTATCAAATAGTTCTCCTTCTAAGTGCATTTTAGAAATTAAGAACTTATTTTCAAAATTATGTATAGTAAAACAAACATATTCATAAGTTATGCATGGGAATATTAAAATAATTTCCGACAATTTGTAATACTAAACATACAATTTTTTATAGTACTCAAATATAAAATTCCGTAACATGATATAAATTTTATATGGTTATTCAATAATATTCATACATGATGAATTTATGATAATTTTTTAACTTGTGAATTTAAAAATTATTTTTTTTATTTTGCAATATAACTTTTATAAAAATTAAATTCATATAATACTTCTAAACATATAATCTTTTAAAATATATTTTTTAACTTTAAAATAAATTCACTTATATACAGAATTAAATATGTTAGATTGTGTTTGTTTAGGTAGCGTTTGGTTGATATTCAGTCTCAATAAGATATAGACATGATGATTTATATTTGTTGTTTGGTTTGATGATACACATATTTTTAAAAGATACGAATGGACATAAGAACACTTAATTTGTGTACTTTTAATTTGGTAAGACATTAAGACATAATTTGTAAAGACACTAATTTTTTACTCTTTTACCTTTATTCAATTTTTATATTTTTAAAATTTATTTTCTTATCTCTCCAAACTTTTTTTTCTCTTCTTCTTTTAAATTTTACAACCAAATTTCTTTCTGTTTTCTTCAAAAAAAAAAATTATACATTTAATTTTTTATTTATTTAAATTTTGATAATTTTTGATAAATTTTGGACTTTAATTTTTTATTTTTTTAAAAAAATTATATATTTAATATTTACATGATAATTTGAGATGATATTAAAAGAAATAAAACATACTAAAAGAAATAAAAATTTAACGGTGATGACATGCAGTATTTGGAGTGATAGATGTGCAATGATGGTGATAAAATTTGTGGTTGAATAAAAAGTAATTCAGTCTTTTTTAAATATTTGTGTATCTTGTTCATTATTTTTGTCAAACACAATACATAAACAAAAATATTTTATATCTATATCTGGAATAATCTATAGACACAGAACACAGATATAAGAATATAAAAATATAAAATTACATTTATCCATTTTGACAGGAAGAACACATAAATACTAACAAGAAATACAAATTTTTTATTATTTTTGTTAATTTTTTATAATTATATTTTTATTATTATATTTTTTTAATTTTTTAATAAAAAATAATAAAAATAAATTATATTTTTATAATTTATTTTAATTTATTATCAAATAAAATATAAAACTATTAATTTTTGTGTTTCTAATATTTATAATTTTATATCCTGTAGCGTTCCGGGAAGTACGGTGGTTAAGTTTGAAATTTGTTGGATCGCGCTGCTTCCGGTGGCTGTCTAATACGCTAATT
The DNA here is from genome assembly GCF_000817695.3 of Arachis duranensis. Taxonomy (NCBI): domain Eukaryota; kingdom Viridiplantae; phylum Streptophyta; class Magnoliopsida; order Fabales; family Fabaceae; genus Arachis; species Arachis duranensis. Next base: position 71,433,279 of record NC_029773.3, on the reverse strand, counting down.
AATCAAGTTCTACAAGTTTTCGTTACGGAATCGATCTAATAAAGAAAACTATTATCACATATTCATATGCAATGTGACGTAATTACTAGAATAATACTGGTAGTAATTAATACAAAGACAACTATGAAATACGAATAACTATACTATAATGAACATGACCACGTTTTAAATTTTAACACTAGTTAGACATAAAGAAGTTTGACCTCATCACCGTCACCGTCACCTTCTTTTTGGCAATCTAAAATAATGGTTACAGGTAAAATGAACTGAAATTGAATATGTGCCACTGAGTAGTAGTGGTACATTTATTAAATATAATATTATAATTATGTTAATATTTAACTTTTATAATTGATTTTAGGATATACATAAAATGATTAATAAAAAAATATTCTAAAGATTCAAAATGATTTTATCGGTTAACGATGACATGTTACAAATTGATAATATCACGTGTAATTATCTATTTAATGAAAGGATTAATAATCTGAATGATAGTTGTATTTTTCAAAAATTAATTTAATCCGTCTAATATTTTTAGAGCAAAATTAACTATTTTTTTTATATTTTCACCCATTATTTAAAAAATTGTCTAAATATAAAAATCTAATTAAATGATTGTATATAATTTTTTTATATTATCAGTTTATTAAAATTAAATTAAATAAATGTAATAATTTTTTTAATTTTAAGTAAGCACTGGTTTAAGTTGTTGATCGACCGGAAATTAAACCTATACATTGATAAAATAATATAATATAAAGTAACGTTTAATTAGCTTTTGAAAAAAAAATATAATTAGATCTTTTATAGTAATAAAAAATAGACATATTATATTTTTTTTGTCAATCAATCGTATTTAGTGTGATGTTTATGTGTACCATTAAATATAGTGACGCATCTGTTTATAAAAATTAATTTAAAAGATAATTTTTAAAATAAAATTTTATCTATTTTATTCTCTGATAAATAGAAAGCCGTTGACAAAAATTTTTTAAAAACACATAATATAACGAATGTTTTTCTATTGAAAATGATATTATTCTTATACGCATGTAGTAATAATGGGTTACATTACTGTTGATAATAAAATATATGAACAATTTTATTTTATTTTATATTATTTATTAATGAAAAAATATAATATATCTATTGTTTATTGTTATAAAAAATTTAATTAATATTTTTTTATCAAAAGCTAATTTAGTTCAACGTCAAAATTTTTATAAATTTAATTATCTCTTCAACAAATTTAGTAATGAGCATAACGATTTTATTATTCTGATGAAGAGAAGAACATATGATTAACTTTTTTGAAAATTTCTAAACGAACAATTTTAACGAAATCTTTTAATTTTTTATTTTATTATGTTCAACTTTATGTATTCTTCTATTCATAGGGTATATTGAATGTACAAAAATGATTCTAACAAAACTTTTGTTATTCGTATTAACAACTACTCTAGAAAGAATATTTTTATGACTTTTACTTTTTTTTAAAAAAAAAATAATTGATTAACTTTTTAACGAGCTAGATTATAGTGAATCATAAATTGATATTAAATTAAGCAGAGAATCGTTTACATAATACTAAATACATGAGTCCTGTACGTAATCAAAAACTTGAAAAAGGGTTTTAGATATTTAGAAACCATAATAGGAGACCCACAAAGAAATTCTTTTTGATCAAACCTTTATTTCGACAGAAGCTGCTAAAAACAGTATGATCAACTCAACACCCCTATCTCACTTTCATAAAAGAGTGCTGAGCTTGTGACAGCTAGCCAGATGTATGAGTAAATACATGCATGCAGGGGCCATAAAATTAAAGTTATATATGTCATCACATTCCAATTATGAAATTATTTCTCCATTCATTTCTTGATAAGTTGCAACCTTGTTTATATCTGGAGAAGGTTCATTTTCGCCTTGAAAAAAAAATAAATAAATAAAGCTGCATATGTTTAGTGTTTAAAAATTATAACTTTTTTTTCATCATTTTTTTTAATAAAATGACATGGTGTTTCTTTATGTATAAAATCCGCGTTCGACCAGACAAGGATTAAAGCCCTATTTTTATTTATTTATTAAATGGTTCTGATCTATTCGTAATAACTCGAAATCAATAATACCCAAAAAATAATCCGACTAAAATACCATCTTTTAATTAAATTCAGTTATATTTTTTGACATTAAATTTTATTTGAACCGGGTTATAATCAATGTGGAATATATTAAAATATATATAAAGAGTTTTTAGAGGGATATATTTTTATATTTTGTTATTATGATTTGAATCTACATGTACAGGTATAGATAACTTCAGCTTCACAATAATTTTCTACACACTTTTAGTCTCTATCTAATTACTTTGTTGAGTCAACATTTTATATATCCTCACATTCTTCTATTAGCACAACTATACTTACATTAACTCTATTGCTTTACGAATGTTCTTCAGATTGGTTTACTCTTGCTTACATCAACTTTGCTGGTTTGGTTTCTTTTCAACTACTCTGAGTTTGGCTTTAAGTCTCATAAAGTTTGATGCTAAAAGTGGCTTTGTTAATGTGTTAGCAATTTGGTCTTGAAATAGAATGTGTTGTATAATGATCTTCTTCTGAGTGACATAGTCTCTAATAAAATGAAAATTTAATTTGAAATGCTTGTTCTTGTTGTGCAGCACTAGATTAACAGCTAGTAATATAACACTTTGACTGTCATAGCTAGTAGAGGCTTGGTTTGGTAATACAACTTGCATTTCATCTAGGAGATTTTGAAGCCAAATGATTTCTGTAAGTCCTACTGCAAGTCCGCCATATTTAGCTTCTGTGAAACTCTTTGACACTATAGTTTGTTTTTTGATGGACCAAGAGACAACATTTGGTTTTAGGTACACACAAAATTCACTGGTTGATTTTTTGTCATCAACATCACTACCTCAATCTGAATTGCAGAACCCATAAAGTCTGCAATCATTTGTCTATTAAAATTTGAGGCCATAATGAACAATTCCAACAAGATATCTTAGCATCCGCTTCTTCGCTTTCCAGCGGCTGTCGAGAGGGTGCTGCATGGATTAGAAGACCTTGTTGACAGTGAAAGAGATCTCAGATCGGATAATTATGTAGCATATTAGAGTTGGGTTTGGAGAAAGGTTCTCCCCCATGAGCTAAGTGGGAGGGTGAGGATAAAGGGAGTAGAGTTGGGTTGGGGAGCAGGGCGCTTTTTTGGTTTATTGTTAGTGAAGAGTTAGCGATGTGAGAATTCAAATTCATTGAAGATAACATCTCCTGACATGAATTCTATACCTATTGGGGATAAGCATCGACACACTCTTTGATTCTCTATGTATCCAATGAAGATGCACCGATGAAACTTGTGGTCAAATATGTGAGAGTTGTAGTGTTTGAGTAAGGGATAGCAGGTGCAGCCAAGTGGTTTGAAGAATGGGTGGTCGGGTTTTTGACTATTAAGTAGTTCTAAAGGTGTCTTGTAGGAGAAGGTTTGGCTAGGTAGTGGTGCGAAAAATTTGAATTTTTCACAGTTGAACCGGCAAGTGCACCAGGTCGTCCAAGTAATACCTCAGGTGAGTGAGAGTCGAATCCTACGAGGATTGCCGGACTGAGCAAGCTGTGGTTATCCTATAGATCTTAGTCAGGCAAATAGAAAGGTAGTTTTGATTGTTGTAAATGCATAAACAAATAAAAACAAGAACGATAATCGGATATGGTAGAGGCAGTGATGAGACGTCAGTTAAGGCTTCAGAGTTGCTTCCTCTTCTAGATTAACACGTCATACTCACCACTCCAATGAGGAATGATTCTTTCAATGGTAAGGCTGTAAGTGATTAAGTCATGGGTCGTGGTCATTAATCTCCTCAGGTCTAGACCAAACATCCGAAAGGACTAGATCAATCTGGGAGAGGGTAAAGCGCGCGTAAGTCAATTTCTTTAGTAATCCTACTTAAAACGCCACAGACAAGGTTGGATCTTCCGAATCAGAGACTACTGCTCTTATGGTTCTAGCCTTTAGAGCCACAAGAACCTCAATTGCCCCTGACTAATGAGGTTATATGTCACATACCCCATTAATCCAGATAATTCTGTTGGAACCCGTGATGCATCCTCAAGTTGTAGCTCAATACTATTCGGGGCAGGACTCGTAAGGAACTCATGTAGAATCGAGATTCATAAGGATGAAGAACGACAATGCATCATAGAATAGAATCAAACATAGATTGAAGTAGAAAAAGTAATTGCATTAATCCATAGGAATCAGTAGAGCTCCTAACCTTAACCTAGGAGGTTTAGTTGCTCATACTATACATGAAAAACGTGTAAAGTGTCTGTGCTTCTCCCCTCCTGGGAGACATATTCCTTAGGTAGAAGGAAGTCCCTTATTTATAATACAAATTCTAAGACTAAACCTAAAAGATATTATTTTTAATTAAAAATTTAAAAAGGGAAATAAAATAAGCTAAGAAGTGCTAAAATCCACTTTGGGGCCCACTTGGTGAGTGTTTGGGCTGATGCCTGGCGTTCAAATAACGTTATGGGCGTTTCTTGCTCCCTGGCTAGTGTTGAATGCCAGTTTGGGCGTTTAACTTGGGAGGTTGGTCCTGTTTGGGTGTTGAACGCTAGAAAGGGGGTAACTTGGGCGTTCAACGCCCGTTTTGGAAAGTCGTCTCCAAAGAAAAGTATAAACTATTATATATTTCTGGAAAGTTCTTGAAGTTAGTTTTCTAATGCCGTTGAGATCACGTCAATTGGACCTCTGTACCTCCAGAAATGCTCATTTGAATGCATGGAGGTCAGGATTTGACAACATCTACACTCCTTTCTTTGTCTCTGTATCAGACTTTGCCAAAACTAGCCAATTTCATCTAAAAAGTCACCTAAAATTATAGAAAAATCACAAAAACTCAAAGTAGCATTCAAAAAGTAAAATTTTCACAAAAACCTACTAAAACATAATAAAACTTAACAAAATATACTAAAAATACTAGAAAAATAGTATAAAAAAGTGTATAAAATATCCGCTCATCAGGTAGTCTATTGAGGAGATAGGTTGTAGAGAGTCTGGCGTCTCTCCAAAAGAAAAGAGGCAAGGATGCTTGGGCTAGGAATGTAAGAGTTGTTTTGGTGATATGACAGTATTTTCTTTTAACGTAACAGTGCCATTTTGTTGGTGGGAGTAAGGGCAGGTGAGTCTGTGCTGGATTCTATTAATGCCAAGATAGTCTTTGAACATTGTTAAGAGATACTCCCACCTATTATCCATTTGGAGTGACTTGATCTTCAAACCTATTCTATTTTCAATAAAAAACTTTGTATTTTACAAAGACATCAAGCTTTGGCCTTTGGTTTATAACAAATAAGTGCAGGTATATCTGTTGCTTGCATCAATAAACATATATAGTATATGTGACCTTGTCTATTATAAACAGGAGTTGGACCCAAAATGTTTGAAAATACTAACTCTAGAGGCTTTTAGGTTGAGCGAGACTCTGAGTGGGATAGCTGGAATAGTTTGCTAATGTCGCATGCATGACAAAGAGTAGGAATGAAATTTCTTTGTTTATTGCTCACGAGGAATATTACATTCTACCATAACAAGACTCACTATTTCAAAACCTGGGTGACCTAGTTTTTGTTACCATAATTGCATCATTTGGTCAGTATTTTTACAAGAGATATTTACATTTTTTTACAGTTTGAATACTTTGTACATGCACAAAGTAAGGTTGTGTTTGATTGGCTTTTATTCACACTTTGCACACTCGTGCTTGCTGTAGTGTTGAGGGCATCTTCCATTGCCAAGCAAGCAACAACTCATATTATAGTCTAAAATTCATTTTTAAAGTTGTTTTTATAGCAGCATATGCGGCAGATTCGAATGTATCAGCAGCATAATGTGTGATAGCAGAGGGCATGGAGGTGAGTTTGGTGATGTTATTTGGTGAAGGATCTGTAGTGACGGTGTTCAAACATGATGGTGCATAAGATTAGTTATTTTGTGTTTTGTCATTTCTTAGAGTTATTAAAACTCCTTCAAACTTGTATAGACCGTATTTAAGAAGTCCTTGTAGTAGAGCCTTCTTAGTTATTTGGTATTTTACATTGTATATATAAGGCCAAAATTCAAAGAATACACAATTATATAGGACAAACTTGGCAACATTCACTAAATTCTTAGAAATGTTAGGAACATGGAGTTGGTTTTGTAGTTTAAAAGGCCTGTTTGATAAAGATGTATACATTATGAAACTTTCAATATATCTAAATTTCATACTTTTGCCATTAACTCCATACACTTGTTTTGATCCATCATAGTCTGATCCAGTGTTGAGGTTCCTTTGGTCAGACGTAATGTGGTGTGATGCGCTAGAGTCTGGATGCTATACTATGTCTGGAATTGTGGAAGATAAGCCAAGATAGGTTTGAGCACTTTGTGAGGCAGAGGCGTGTGTAGTGGTGGTAATGCACACTGCGGGACTTGTGCACCATTGTGAAATGACATGGAGGGAGGAGGTGCTACATTCAGAGGCTGAAGTTGCAGAATGGTGAAGGTATGGTTGAAGCGGTGATAGCATTGGTGGGCAATGTGTCTTATCTTTTCGCATACTTCGTATTGTACTCTATTCCCTTGCCACAATGAGGATCTGCCACCTCCTCCTCTAAATTCTCTACTAGATCGTTTGCCTCTGAAACCTCCTCTAGAATTGTGAAAATTGTTGTGAATTATGTAGCCTTCTCCTTGATTTGTGTTGCTTAATCCTCATTTTTTGTGTAAGATTTGCTTGAATATTTCCAAGTTCTACTTTTATGAATCTTTTGATCAATTCTTCTTGTGTTTGCAGTTACGATTCGAATTTGCTTTTAAAAATCTGATTTATTTTTGCATTGGTTGTTGTGATGAACGCAGTGTACTCCTCACTTAGACCTCCAAGCGCCACCTCAATGTAATCTTCTTTTGACAGTGGTGCTCCAAGTGCATTTAAAGAGCCTACAACTTGGTTTTTATTTTTTATGTACTTTGTTACCGAGGATTCGATCTTTTTAAACATCTTCAATTACGCTTTTAGTAGCTCGTTTCTGGACTTTACATAAGCTGTGAAGTAATCTTCAAGAACATTTTAGATTTGATAGGCAAACTCATGTTCTACTACTCGATTGACAAATGTTAATTCCATAGATGACATGAACCACACCATTAGACATTGATCTTAAACTTCCCAGTCAATGTATGCTTGCGCCTCTATTTCATTGCCGAATTCATTTTCTGAGTTGAATCTTAACGGTGTTTTCTCTGTGGATGAAGGATTTAGGTGATTTTGTAGCTTGTTGACTTTGATGTATGTTAGGGTTTACTTCCTCCATGCTTTGAAATTGTGTTTATTGAGCTTGATAGAATAGAATGCAGCAAACGTATTCTGTCCAAAAATGCTTGTTGGAGCTTGAAATTGCATTCTTGGAACAGTATTTTCACAATTTTTGGTGGAATTGATTCCAAATTCTATAGATCAAACATCCCTGATACCATGTAAGGTATCAGAATCTATTGATAAAAAAAAGAGCAGAGTAAAAAAAGAATATAGCTTTAGTTTTGAGTTTGTTGAGCTAGAGAGTTAGTTTGAGTGACTTTCTACATATTTTTAGTCTTTAACGGCTTTGCTAAGTCAGCATTTCATATATCCTGCATTTACAAAGAATAAAGTGTAATTCGATCTCAAGATATTTTTTAAGAAAATATATTTCGGTACCCTTCAGGTATACTAAAATAGGTACAAAAATAAATTTGTCCAAATAAAAAATAATAAGAAACAAATTTATCTTTTTTAAATCATAAATGGTTATTATACATTATAACTTGGTGGACATACATGGTATAATTCCTAATTAATCTAAATAAAATTTTCCGAATTAATGACTAATTGCTTCCAGTTCCAGGAATTCAGCACAAAAGAAAATGGTTGTCATTCTTATATCCATTGTGTATATGTAATGTGGCAATATAAAAATGTTAAACAATTAGAAAATATATCATTAATCCAACAAATATGGTGCTTAGCTTCTAGGTAGATAATTAATTTATATATGTTGCTGCCATTGATAAACAGTGTTAGACACGCATTTGGTTTTCATCTTTAGCATCAAAAGGGAAAAAGGAAAAGAAATCAAGACGATTAACATGTATATAGTACTGTATGTCCAACTTTATTGCCAAATTGAAGAGATCGAATTAAGCATATGGTGATGTATTTAGCTTTTGTGCATAAATCATAATTGGTCGAGTTGGATAACGAATTAAAAAACAACCATGTCATTTAAGATGACTTTAATATAGCTGCAAGAAAAGCATCAAGTAGTTAAGAAAAGCATGACACTCTACGTAGTCACATCGTAGCAACTAGTAAAATTTTCACTTTATTTTTTTTTTTTTGGGTCCCTTCAATTATATAGGTAGCAACAAGTTTTCGCAATCTCAAATATGCCAATCTTAAAAAGAGAGATGTTTTTAATTTCTTCTCCCTGATGAATGATGATGCAAGAACTTTCCATCTTTAATGACTTTGATAAAAGTGAATGGCGGTGTTTAATTGGCATAGGCCATCTATTAACTTGCATCAAATTTTTCACCAAAACAGAAGAATTCACGGTGGCTGGAGATTTACCAATGGCTCTTGCCTCAAAAGAATTATGGCTTTTTTTAATTTAAAGTAATTTAAATAATTAAAAAAATTAGTAATTAAGATATTTAAATAATTAAAAATTAGCAATTTAAACATTAATTTTGCTTATTAGTTATATAATAATATTGTGGATTTTATTTGGTATTTATATGAAAAAATTGGACCTATGTTTGATTATTTTTATATTTTCTTGAATTATAATTATAAATTTAATTTTAGTATACTATACTATCAGTATAGAATAATTTTATATACGTGCATCTAATTACGTAATGTCATATCAATAAAAATAACTATTTTTAGAGTTTAATTTTGATATACTGACAGTTTAAATTATTATCATTCAATCATTTTTTTAGATGATTATTTATGTATTGATTGTTGAAAATAATTATTTTTACTGATATAATGACAAATAATTAAATGTACGTATAATTTTTTTTACATTATTAGTGTATTAAAATTAAATTTAAATTTTTATGGTTAAAATATCATCAGTATTCTTAATTTTTGGTGCTAGAAATATTGAGTGTATACGATCTTAAAATATTATTTTCAATTTTCCGTTTGAACTGCAGAATCTTATCGAATGCCTAGCTTAAATTTAATTTGGTCCAAAGTTCTAGTTCGATGATAATTAATTACTTATATTCATAACGAACAACCATACCACACCGCATGCAGAGTATTTGTTCTTACAGGTCTACTGTGCTATGAATACACCCAAACGTGGCCTGCATAACAGAGCCGCTATGATTAATTAAAATACATTCAGTTTATTTAATCATTCCAAAATAAAGAACGAAATGTATGTACAATAATAATATATCCGAGAATTTAATTGATAACTAAGGCCTTCCGTGTCACAACCACTACTGGAATAATTATAAGTTTTTCTTTTCTTGATAGTAGTTAATTTTATTAATGTGATGATAGGTAATTGAATGTTAGTCTATAATTTTGCATTACTTACTTTTAAAAGTTCAAATTCAA
>NC_029773.3:71422172-71423524 GCF_000817695.3 Arachis duranensis | reverse complement strand
AATTTTTTCTAAAAAAAATAGTATTATAGTATAGTATCAGATTTTTATATTCAAAAATTCTAGAGTTAGAATTTGATTCTTATAAATCCTAAAAGAGAAAAAAATAATATAAGATAAATAAAAAAGATAATACAAAAAATCAAATAAAACCCAAAAAATACTCTTGTTTAAAGAATGTTTTAGAGATATAAATTATATAACTTATATTCTCCTATTAACTTAAATTTTGGGAGAAATGATATTATAAAAATCTAAATTTGGATATTTTATATAATAAAGTAATTAAAAATTTGTTAAAACGCAACCAGTCAAGTTATCTGAATATATCATACTAGTTTATAGATATATCATACTATATTTTTTTTTTGTTAAGAGTTATTATCGTATGAATTGTGATTAATTATAATTATAAATTTCATATATAATTGATATATAAAATGTATTTTAAAGACTTTCAACTTACAGATTTAAAAATTTATAAAGATTTACTCACTAATAATAAAAATGAATCTCCTAATATGATTTAAAAGAAAAAAACACATAAATTTTGTTTGTGCAATTTAAAATTAAATTCAAAATATCCAGGCCTGCACCCAAACTTTCCTTTTATTCTATAAATAATTTCTCTAGTTTAATAAATAATTTAACTTTTTACTAAATTATGAAAGTGCTATATTAAAAAATTATAATAAATTTTAGTGCAAGATATATTTATTAATTTCATAATAAATAAAATATTTTATGTATATTTAACAAAAATAATAAAAAGATTAAAAAAATAATTAAATTAAATTGTCCCGTAATATTATTACAGGTCAAACACTAGTTTTGTACTAATTTTTCACCTAAAATGTTAGTACATCTCTTATATATTCTCAACAACCTATTATCACGGAGCGAGTATAATGAATTGGTATATTTTATTAGTAATTTGTTCCCACTGGTCTACATAGTAGCTTCCCATTATTCAGTAATGAAACCGTGAACAATGATATGATGCTATAATAAAGATAGTGACTAGCTAGTTATTACAATTATGGTTCCAAATTATTCGATATTAAATTCTACTGGAACGATTCGAGGAATGAACAAAGTGCATGTATCATGTGGCATGAAATTGAAGGTAGGAAGAATAATTTTTGAACACGTTGACCATTGATGAATTAAAGGCGTGACTGTAGTTGCCTCTAAGTCAAAGAGCACACCCAGCAACCTACACTTAACATAATCAACATTCAACAACCTGCATGAGCACTTAGTCTATCTAATAATCTATAATGACTATAAGAACATGAAATACAATAGAAAAACACCAATTTGAGAAATAAATAGCAATATGTTGAATTCGTTAA
>NC_029773.3:71390540-71421571 GCF_000817695.3 Arachis duranensis | reverse complement strand
ATTTTTATTAATATTTAAAAATAATTAAGTTTAAACAAATTATAATCAATAAGTTATAATTCAGTTATTATTAAATAAGTATATAAAATTTTAATATTTTTTATGATAAAGATTTTTAATTTTATTTTGATATTAAAGTATTTTTATATTTATTATATTGTTATAATATGTGTTTAATGAAAAATAATATTAATAGATATCATATAATTATAAAAAATAATTCTATTTTAATTAATAAAAATATTTAATATTTTTTATTTATACATATTTAATAATATTTATGTTAATAATCATGAATAATAAAAAAATATTTTAAATATAAGTGAATATAAAATTAAAATAATATCTAAAAAAATTATTGTGTGATTTTACTATATAATTAATAATTAACATATAAAATAATAAGGAGTAACATAACTTAGTGGCAAGAGGAATATATAGTATAAGGAGGATCTAATTTTAAATTATATCTTCATCAGTTTTAGAATTTTCTCTTGAACGGTTAGATTGTATTAGTTTTTTATCGGTTTGATCGATTTTTACCAGTTCTTAATCTTAAATGGTCTTTGGATTGGACCGAATCGGTTAGAGATCTGGTTCATCCATTTTCCAGTGGAGCCAGTCAATTCAATTTAATTTTTACAACTATGTGTTTGTCTATCCAGTATTACGACAAATTAGCGGGTCGACAAATTAATTCATTTAACTTAATAAAAAAGTAAAATTAATTATAAAGAAATATATAATCGAAATTAATCTAATACAACGATGACAATAAATGAAAATAAATTTTTTCAATAAATTAATCTATAATTTGACATTAGAATTATTTTTTTAAATTTTTGAGAAAAAATAAAATTTCAATCTAATGTCTAATTAGCAAGACAAGACAATACAATCAACACAAAAACTTATACATAGAGCAAAAACAAGCATAACTAAAACACAAAACTGTTACTTTATCAACAAATTTACAATATTTTAAAAATAAGTAATAAAAGAAAAAAATTAAAATAGAGAAATTGATAAAATAGAGAAGCATGTGCTAGAGTAAAAAAATACCATTATTGTTAAGAACATAATTAGAGAAAAAAATCATAACAAAGAAAAAAAGAGAAGGAAAAAATGCTAGACAAAGAGAAGAGAAGTATATAGATGTGCAGAGATAGAGAGAATATGGATGTTGCAAGCCTATAAAACATTACTAGAAAACTAGTTATTACAGATGGATATTTTTGATGGATTTTATCCCACAGAAATATAGACGGAATTTTAGAGAAATTTTTTTGTCGAAAAACAAAAAAATGAATTAGAATAAATTACAGACGGAAAATAAAATCCGTCGATAATTCTATCGGTAAAATTAATTTTTTTCGTGAAAAATAATTACAGACGAAAAATCCGTCTGTAATTATTTGTCTATTTAATTACAGACAGATTTTCTGTCTGTAATTTAAACTTTTCTGTCAGAAATATTAAAATAAGGAGTTAGGTTTCGAAACTTCCAATGGTTCATTTCACTTTTTCATGTTTTCAATTACTCCCTGCCTTCTCTCTCCGTTGACGACGTGACATTCTCCGCTGTGGTTGCCGCGGCGGCTCGCGTTGCACGAGCTCCCTCCGTCGCCCTCATCGTGTTTTCTCCCTTCGTTGCCATCGTTGTACGAGCTCTCTCTGTCGTGCTCTTGTCTTACGAGCTCCTTCCACGCCGCTCTCATCGCTGCTTCTTATCTCCTCACCAGAGGTCTGTCATCATCTCTTCTCATCGCCGTTAGTTCTGGTAGGCCTCCGCCTCCTTCTCGTCCATATCCCTAACCCCTTCCATTGTGATTCTATTCTGATTTAATTATCCCTAGCCCTAGTCCTGTCCCTTCCCTATTGCTGTTGCTAATTTCACAGAAAAATAAAAATAATTTCACAGAAAGTTCGTTAATCTCACTTTCTTTGTCTCACTCACACTTTTCTTCACATTCTTAGTCGCTTCTTTTCCCTAACGAATTGCTGACCTTTCACTTACTCGTAAGCAATAATGTGCCGTATCATAGCTAACAGCGAAATTCAGTCAACAAAATCCTAATTGGTTGTTTCTTCTATTTTGTTTGAGGTTCTAGCGAAGAAGAAAGAGCAGTTTAATTGGAAGGGTCTGTTTTGTTCGATCTTAATGAATCTGAGATATTTACGGTTTAAGGCTACTGCTTCATCACCAGTCTACAGTTGATGCTGATCAATTGGAAGGGTCTGTGACATCTCTATCAAATTTGGATGATTTTGATTCTTCTAAATATCTAGTTCGGAAGAATGTTCAAGAATCCTTGGAAAACTTATGGCTTGTTGAAATAAATGTGATAGAAATTATGATCTTACATATTGAAGAGTTTAATTTTACAAGTATTATCAACAAAGCAAAAAATTAGGAATCAGATAAAGGTATTAGCAGAAAAGATCAATTTGAAGGTACTACTTGCACCAGCAACAATTGGAACGGTATGTCACTGGTGTCTATTTGTTCTTTCATTGTCTCAACTATGCCCAAATAAAGCATATAATATATATAATTAGCATTTTTTTAGTTCTACTACCTAAACAAAGACATATACAGTTCCTCATTATGCAGACATATACAATTCCTTAGAATGGTACATTGGCAGGTTTGGTTCTGATGGGTTGATGTTAATGCCTTTTACTATTTAGAGTTAACTTTTTGTGATTTTATGTAACTTATGGGACTCCTATTTTGATTATGCAGAATGTTGTCAAGTTTATGCATATGATTTATATATATACACAAATATATAGCACTGAAGTCATGGAACAAGTTTCCTTGATTTTGTTCAAAATATTCTCGAGAAAAAAATAAGCACTGTGGACTCTATATAATATTGATATTTGTAATTTGTCTACAGATTTAAGCATTCTTACCATTCTCCTTTTCCATAGAGCTTGTTCATTAACAGTTAAAATTTTTAGTTTCTAGACTTGTATCTTTTGTTCTTGACTCTCAAGATGCTTGATTGACTTCTCTAATTAGGGGATCTATTTTCCAAAACCCTTGTAGGTTACCACAATTGCTTGGTTGGAAGCTGATTCTTTGTGTGGTAGTCACTCTATTGCAATCCCTTTAGTGCTTGTCTTGCCTTATCTTTTCTGTCTAAACCAATGTCTCCGTCAGTACAAAGATACCGGGGAGAAAACTTGTCTTTTGAATGGTAAGAGCTATTTATTGCCTTAAATCGTGCTGTCTTTTTGTTTCCTATTCACAACTTTTTTTAGTTATCAATTGTTGGTCTGAATTTTGCAAGTTTAGGAAATTAATGTAATACATTATTCTTCTATCTTGGGCTTGTAATATGTTAAGAATATTGGTTTTAATGTTGGAGTCTTTTATATTGCTTTAGTTAATCATATTCTTTTGTTTGTAATTTAACTGCTGGTTTTCTACATTCTTTCTTTTATTGATTGAGTTCTTTAATCATTAATGATCAACCCATCATGTTTTCAACTCATCTTTTGTCTTTTGGTTATGGTTTCATCTTTAAAATATTCAGCTTTAAAACTCATGCTTGCTATAATGTTCTGCATTGGCATATCATACACAAGCAGTCATTTCCTTTAGAGGTGGCTTCATTTCCAAATATGTGAAAAAGGTTCTTACACAAAATGGGAAATATATATATATTGTCTTTTTCATAATCGTACCTGATAAGGGGATGTACGACTGGGAAAAAACATGTTCAAACTAGCAATATACATGATATTGCAACCATCTAGTTCTGCAATCTGAATAAATCTTTGAGTTATCTTTCTTTCTCTACAATTGACTAATATTATGCTCTTTTTCATGTTGTGCTTGTCTTGCCATAAAGCTTTTCAAGAATGAGAGGTGAGGTAGCTTTAAATTCCTTTTGAAGTTTCCATTTCATATTTTTTACTGCATTTATCTATCTGGATCTTGATTTTGGAATTCTCTTTTTGGTTTTGTTTTTCCTATGTTCCTTCCAAGTTTCGTCTTTCTATTGATCTGAATTTGTTTCATAAGCACTTTCATGGAATATCACAGGTATAAATGTGATGGCAGAAGTGGATGTCCCTGGTCATGCAGCATCATAGTAATGCTAGTGTCGTTTATTTTTTTTTTTTAAATATGATAGCTTGATAGTATTGTGTATCAAAAATGTTTGATTTTTTTATTATTCTTTTTATCTTTCGTTAGGGGTGTCGGATATCCTAGTCTTTGGCCATCACCCTCATGTAAAGAGCCACTAAAGGACCTTATTGTAAGAGGAGAACAATGTGGAGGAGGACGAGGAGGAGCAGTTAGTGATGGAGGAAACAGAAATGATTGCGTTGAAGAGCGGATACTACGATAATGTAAGGATTAATATGCTAATTTTTTTATGACCAACAGATTAATTAAACTGAGATTTCTTTAACATTGAAGGTTTAGAATTTGACAAAAAAAATTTTTAGAGAGAAGCCAAATTAAACCATTCACTGCTCTATAAACAAGAGACAATTAGGATTCTCTTGAATTTGGTTGATGAGTTTTGAACGATCATTATGTCACTGTTGTAGCCAATATGGAGCGAAAGGGAAGAAGCCTCCATTGAGTTTTTGAGCAGTGGTTCTTGCAGCAATTCCTCCTACGCACTATTTTATCCACAAAGAGTCTCTCCCACAATCTTCAAACCCCAAAACTCTTCACAAAACTTGGCATCACTCGCTGATGAAACCGAATCTTCATTGGTTGACAAGAGTTTGACTAGTTCCTCCTCAGAATCAAAAGCAGAAAGAGAGATCACTAGTACTTCATGTTCGAAGAGGTGACGAATGGATTTTTGACGGTTTAGAATTTCACTAATGAAATCTCGTTGTAAAAAACCAACAATAATCCTTTCATACAAAAGATTGTTTGTCACAAGTAACAAACCCCTAAATTTATAAACCGAAGTATTGAACCTCGGGTCGTTCTCCCTAGGAATTACAATAAAGTGTCTTGTTATTGGTTGTGAGTTATTTTGGGGTTTTGGATAAGAGACATGAAAGTAAATGGCAATGAAAATAGACTAACAACTATAAAAGGCTCTTCGTAAGGTATGAGAACTAGAAGTTCTATCCTAGTTATCCTTCTCAATTGTGATGAGAATTGTTCATTGCTACCACTTAGTTAACCCTTACTAAATAAAGGAAAGTCAAGTGGATGAATTGACTTGAGCCACAAGTCCTAGCCAACTCCCAAGGAAAGACTAGCTTTAGTGCACTCCAAACCAATTAGCAATCTCTCCAATTATCAATCAACAAAGGAATTAGACAACTCAAGTGTCACAAATTACTCTACCTAGGCCAAGAGGAACAAAATCTACACTAAAACTAAAAGAGACATTTCAACAAACACATAAAGTGCAATGAAAGTAAACAACATAAATTGCAAGAATTAAAGAGAGATCTAACTACAAAGGCAAGAGATCAACAGTAGAAAAGCAAAGAAGAACAATTATTATGAATTACCTCTTATTGAACTGAAAGAAAATGGAAGGAACAATACTAGATCTACAACAAAGTATAAGAACAACATAAAGGAAATTACAATAAAAGAATGGAAGAAGAATGAATGTAACAACAAGGAATTGAGAAGATAGAAGTAGAAGAAGATGAATTAAAATCTAGATCTAATAACTAAACCTAATCCTAATCCTAATCCTAGAGAGAAGTGAGAGCTTCTCTCTCTAGAAACTACTTCTAAAACTAAACTATGGCAAATCTTATATCGTTTTGAAGCCCCGGATGTTAGCTTTCTAACCCAACTGGAACCGCATCATTTGGACCTCTGTAGCTCAAGTTATGGTTGTTTAAGTGCGAAGAGGTCGGCTTGACAGCTTTCCGGTTCTTTCATTTCTTCATGAGTTCTCCAACTTTTCATGCTTCTTTCTTCATTCCCTTGATCCAATCTTTGCCTCCTAAACCTTAAATCACTTAACAAACATATCAAGGCATCTAATAGAATCAAGGTGAATTAAATTTATTCATTTTAAGACCTAAAAAGCATGTTTTCACTCTTAAGCACAATTAAAGGAGAAGTTATAAAACCATGCTATTTCATTGAATAAATGTGGGTAAAAGGTTATAAAATCACCAAAAATCAATACAAGATAAATCGTCAAAATGGGGTTTGTCAAGAGGACCCCGAATCTGGTTAGAATTGGAAACAAATCCCTGAGTACTCCCAAAATCCTTAAAACACAAAATCTGCAAAATGTTTGAAACCACCACCCTATTTAATAAACTTAGCTGATGAAGCAGAATCTTCTTTGGATAAGAATTTACCTTGTTCATTCTCCGAATCTGAAGTAGAAAGTGAGGTAGTGGGGACTAAATTTCTTATATATGATAGCCATTTTAGACTTTTAGTGCTATAAGCTGCTAAACTGGTGAAATTTTGTCCCTGTAGGAAAAGGACGAAAAGATAGCACTACTGGAGCTTCAGAAATTCCAAACCCCAAGACAAACAAAAAATATTTGTTCAAGATCCATGTGGTATGTCATGCTTAATTGTTTCTGCATTTTCTAATTAAAAAAATTATGGTTATAATATACATGTATCTTAATATTCACCTAAAAATTTTCATTTTTCTAAGCTTGCATTTCTCCTGTGTTTAGTTCTCCATATTATAACATGGAAGACGAACATGTGCCTCTAAAGGACTTTGTCTGTCCATTAACAAGTAACCTATTTGATGATCCTGTGACCCTTGAGACAGGACACACATTTGAACGCCATGCTATTGAAGAATGGCTTAAAAGGGGAAACTTAACTTGTCCCATCACTCGCAAGAAGCTGCGAAAGACTCGCTTACCGAAAACAAATTTCGTGCTCAAACAAATAATCTCAAACTGGAAAGAACAAAGTCGAAATGCCATGTGACAGTCCACATGTAGATACTGAGCTGAAAGTGGAGTGTTCAACTTCTCCTAATAGTGTCATATCAGAGGCGACGCTTGATGGAATGATGAGCGAGTTGCCCAATGCAATCAACAAACTGTATATGTCAAAGGTGCTTGAGGAATCTGAAATGGTTGTGCTTCAAATTGAGAAGCTTTGGAGAGAATTGAACCTAATAATTGTTAATATCCATAGTATGCTATCAAAACCTCCTATCATCAATGGATTCATGGGGGTGCTTCTTAAGTCTTTTGATCCAAAGGTGATGCAAACAGCAATTTTCTTGTTAACTGAGATGGATTACGTAGACAGTAATGTTATTCAGACGCTTAGCCATGTTGACATTGATGTAGAATGGATCATGACCCTTTTCAAGAAAGGTGTAAAAAAGGCTATGGTGTTAATGTATCTCCTGAAACCTTCCACTATTATTCTTTCAGATATGGCAACAGTGGAGGCTCTCATTGCAGTTGTAAATATGAAAGAGAAAGAATTTCTAGAGATGTGTTTGAGTCCCAAAATGGCTGCAATGCTTTTACTTGCGCAGGTTGTTGGAAGCAGTGAAGAGAGCATTGCATCTTTAGTTGCACATGCTGTGTTATCCGAAAGAGAAATTGAAGCTATAGTTGGCAGTTTGGGAGCAGAATGGGCAGAGGAGAGGGTTGTTGCAGTTGAGATCTTGTTAAAATGCATGCAAGAAGATGGTACTTGCAGGAATATCATTGCTGATAAGGCACAATTATCTACCTTTTTGGAAAGCCTTGTTGGTGCAACTGACGGAGAACTTTTCAAGATAGTTAAATTTTTATCTGAGTTGGTAAAACTGAATAGGTAAGTTTACATTTTACAAACATGAATTAAGATGTATTGTTTATGATTAAGGTTTGATTCTCTCATATATGGTTCTGTCCAGGAGGACATTCAATGAACAAATCCTTCACATTATAAAGGAAGAAGGTCATTTAAGCACAATGCACACTGTTTGAATCAATAGACACAATAATGATGAATGGTTTTTGTACAGATGAAGTTTTAATTTTAGAACCTAATTAAGCAACCTTATTGTATATTTTGACTTAATTAGAGGACAATAGTTGATGTATCAATACACTTTATTGATGTATAGTTGTTACTTATTATTATAATTGATGTATCAACACTTTGTTTATATTTTGAATTATATTAAGTTGTTTGTTTATAGTACTATTCTTTTAGTTTGATAATAGGATGAATTTGTTTATTTTTCAAAATATTATAAATATTCGAATATAAATTAGATAAAAATTTGTATTAAATTTATATTTATTTTGTATGAAAACAAGTTTATTTTGTAATTAGAAAAATAAAAAATTCTATTTTACCTTACTGACGGATTTACAGATGGATTTTCTGTCTATAATCAGAGTGTGAGATAATTTTCCAAAGTTTAAATTACAGATGGAAAATCCATCTGAAAATCCGTCTGTAATTATAGACAGAAAATCTGTCCAAAAATTTGTCTGTAATTACAGACGAAAAATCCGTCTGAAAATCCGTCTGTAATTACAGACGGAAAATCCGTCGGTAACTAGTAAAAATCCGTCAGTAATTTTCCGACGGAAAAAAATCCGTCGGTAAATAATTTCCGACGGAGCTTTTACAGAGAGACAAAATCCGTCGGTAACAAAAAATCCGTCTGTAATAAAGAGTAAATCTGTCTGTAAATCTATCTGTATTAATCCATTTTCTAGTTGTGAAATACTTGCAAACGATGAAGATGTAAGAATGCGAAAATTGCTTGAGAAGAAGGGACAAAACAATAAAAGGTTGATGAAACTAGAGATTGTAGGAGCAAGAAGTTAGAGTCTAAGAGATAGAAGCAGTAGAGTCAAAATGGTGCAAAGATCATCACGGGTAAAGAGGGGCAACAATGAGCGGCTGAAAGGTAAAAGTGAATTTCAAAATCGTAGAGGTAGAAGTGAGAGACTAAGTGACAGAGATATTTGTTGACTACTTGTTTGTGTGTGAAACAATGAAAACCTAATTTTATTTACAATTATGTAATTTGTACACAAAATATCATCCACTAAACTAGCAATTCGTATAATATATGTTAAAATATAAAATACATATTAAAAATAAGTTGAATAATACATATATTTATATAGAAATACATGGTGGCTGATTTTTTTGTGTACGTAGCATTTTTGTTTTACTTTCTACATCTTTTTTTTAAGAAAAATTGTGGTTGGGCCAGTCCCTTGCCATAGTAAATATTAGAAGGTTAGATTTAACGACATTTGTATTATTTTTTGGAGTGTTTGAGAATGCTATAGATAGTTCTAAAACATTCTAGAATATCGTGGAAGGTCCCGGAATACCATAGAAAGTTTTAGAAGACTCTAGGAGGTCATAGAGTATTTTAGAAGAGTCTTGATGTATATAGAAGTATGAAGAATAGTATGGAATAATCTATAAGTATTTAGAAAGTTGTGGTAGGATATATTTGTAATGAAGATTCTGGATGATTAATCTGGACCGTTGATTAGATTTAATCCTAACCATCCATTGAGGAGGTGGATGGCTATAAATAGGAGGTGAGAATTAGAGTTTGAGTGCATGAGTCATTTGTAACAAACACTTGAATAATAAAGCGTTCTTTCCACCAAAGCTTCCTTTCTCTTAGTTCTTAGCTTTCTTGCTAAATACTGAGGGTTAGGCTGACTTGGTATTAGTTCAAGAGATTGAGTAAGTCCGAGTGCCGGTACGGTAGTGTTGGAGTGTGTCTAAGGCCGTGAAAATTTAGTATTAGAGCTAAGTTTGAGAGGAAGCACAAGTGGTTTGTGGGTATGACTTCTAGTGTAACCATGGAACATGTTGAGTCTCAAAGGAGAAGGGATGCTATTCCTTCTCAATAGGGAGGCAAGAAGGCTCGTTCTTCAAGTGAACCTAGAGGTAAGGACTCTAACTTCTTAGAAGAGAGAGTTTCTATATTAGAGAATGTTCTATCTTCTATGGATGAGCGCTTTCAAAGGATAGAACATGACAAGGAGACCCTCGAGACTCACGTGTTAGGAGAACTAGATGCTTTCAAAGAAAGCATGCTCCAAATCAAAGAGAAGCTTGAAAATTTCTTGAAGCTATTTAAGGATGTTTGAGTTTTGTTCGAGGAGACAAAATATCGACCAACCATTATAAGGGAGATGATAAAGATTGATCTCCAAAAGCCAAAGGAGTTCAAGGGTGTGAGGGACGCTTGAGAGGTAGAGAACTTCCTATGACAAATGGAGATGTACTTTAAAGGCCAAGGGGTAGTCGAAGAAGTAATAAAGACACGCACTGCAGCTCTCTACCTTTCTGATAATGCTACTTTGTGGTGGAGGAGAAAGTGCACATATATGAAAAAAGATACTTGCAACATAGCCACATGAAAAGATTTTAAAAGGGAGCTGAAAAAATAATTCTTCCTTGAGAATGTAGTTTATGAAGCAAGGAAGAAGTTGAGGGAGTTGAAGCACAAGAGTACGATTAGCGACTACGTAAAGGAGTTCACTACTTTCATGCTTCAAATCCCCAACTTAGCATCAGAGGATGCATTGTTCTTCTTCAGTGATGAATTCCAACATTGGACAAAGCAAGAACTACAAAAAAGTAATATTAAAGATGTCGATGAAGCCATCGTAGTGGCTAAATCACTCACTGAGTATCATAGAAGAGACTCTAAACCCAAGTCTTCCTCCAAGCCTATTTCTATTAAAGGTGGGGAAGACAAGGGGAAGAGTTTCTCAACCAAGAAGGAAGGAAAATACTCTTCAAAAAAAAAAGAGTACGAGAAAAAGAAGAAGACTTTCGTGCCTAAAGGAGGATGCTTCGTGTGCAAGGGACCACACTAAATGAAATAATGTCCCAAGTTAGGGACTTTGGCATCTATCGCCAGAGAACAAGAGACTCAATCTCAAGTAACTGAGTGTGTTGGATCTATCCAACTCATGAATGCTGTGAAGGATAAAGAGGCAAGCACTGCAGAAATGAAAGGATCAATGTATGTCAAAGACTTTATCAATGAAAAATCCATCATGGCTATGATCGACATTAGTGTTACACATAACTTCATCACGCTTGATGAAGTAAAGATGCTTGGGGAGAATATCATTGAAAAGAATGGCTCGTTCAAACCCATGAAGACCAAGGGTGAACCCCTTACGGGAGTAGCCAAAGGGGTTGAGATGACTCTTGGTTCTTGGAAGGGCCTTATGGATTTCTCAGTAGCACCCATGGACGATTTCAAAATCGTCATCGGGTTCGATTTGCAAAGGAAGAAAAATATAATACCTATGCCATACTACGACATAGTATGCGTCGTGGAGAAAGGATCTCCATGCATGGTGATAAACTACTATTTTGTAGTTTATCTTGTGCTAAATTGAGTAGTATTTATCAATCCTCTGCATACTTATTCACACAATTTGCATGGTTTTACAAATCCTTCCTAATTTTCTCCTATGGTTGATAACTTGCTTCCTAAACCCTTAAATTGTGTATTTTTAATTTCCCTTTATACCATTCGATGCCGTGATCCGTGTGTTAAGTGTTTTCAGAATTTATAGGGCAGGAATGGCTTAGAGGATGGAAAGAAAACTTGCAAAAATGGAAGGAACACAAGAAACTAAGGAGCTGACTAGCAAGGATCGGCGCGCATGCGCACCTGACGCGTACGCGCAACTTGGCGCATTCCATAGCGACGCGGACGCGTACCTACCGCGGACGCGTAAACTTCTTTCCTTCCACAATGTTTTTGGCTAGTTTTGAACTCATAACCCTAAGAGGATCACTTTCCACTCCATGCCTTCCTCTGTTTTTGACAACTTCATGTACTATTTCAAACTAAAAGCTCATATTGTTGTCCTCGAACCCAACAGAACTGGCTCTTCCTTTCAGTCATGATTTTCACCTATCTATCTTTTGCAATCTATTCACTTTCAAGTGAATGGATAATTTGTAATTTTTACTTCTAGTATTCTTATTTTATTGCTTCTCTAATATATTCTAAATTTCATTGTGAGTTTGCATTGGTACAATTTTTTAAAATTATTTTATGAAAATTTTAATGGATTTATGTTGTTTTTATTTATATGTTAAATTGTTATGTTTTTAATTTCATGTTTCATCTTCATTAATCAAAGCATTACCATTGACGTATGTAGTAAAAGATATTATTAGATATTTTTGTGAGTAGTTTTACCAAGTTTAATTAATTAATTTATTTATCTATTTTCTCATGTACATTACATGCGATACAAATATTATGTACAAAGAAGACCATGAATATTTGTATAATTTTGTGTTTGCATGTTGGTGTCAGGAACTTAAGATAGCTAGGAAAGGTCGTTACACGAAAAAAAAAATCAAAATTAGAACCAGAATGTCAACAACCTCAAACAGTTTCACCTCCGGCTTTGGCTTCTCACTACGACGACTCATAAATTTTACTGGCTAGTTGTGATATGTCCCTCCAACTTCACACCCGTTCCGCCCACCATGCAGTGAGCCAAGGTCTGCTCTACAGACATGCACATATAGCATTCAGAACTCGAAGCTAGGCCACGTAAACTTGGACGCTAATGCAAATGAGGTAGATTCTCTTGATCAAGAAGTTGATGATCTCTTTGTTGCTTCTGGAGCCCAAAGTCGTAACGGATGCAAGACTACAAAATTTTGGACGGTTAGGATCATTGGTAACATATTTAATAATTTTTCTTTGTTCATTTTGAGCTAGACTCTATGTTATATATTTGTTTTTGTGCATGCCGTCCATAACGGATACACATATAAGGTATTATATTTGGCTTATAGATTCTGATGGCACAATCAAGCCGGTAAAAATAAGTGTGAGGGAGGCTATGGAACAGCCTAACGGTAGAAGGATCTTGCTCAAGTTCAACAACAAAAAGCAGACAATTGGAGACGAAGCTGGACTGTTGAGTGGCGTTCTTGGTCTGCTAGAATCTGACTATGAAAAATTTTCTATCTGTGAGAAAAGTTAACATAAAATTACCACTAAAGACAAGGTTTATAATGAATATGTTAGGGTAAAAGTTTATATTTGGGCTTGTTGAATTAAATCTGCTTATTTGTTACAATTATTAACAAATTGTATTATCTAAGCAGCAAATTTTTTACTTTGATGAAGATAGTGAAGGAACTATCAAGAAAAATATTTTAAAAAATACGGAAAAGTCCTCGAAGGATACAAGGCTGAGGTTATATGATACTTATTACAAGCCAACATCAACGACTCAACAAAATATTGAGAACTATCGGCTGGAAATTGATCGAGAGCATTGGAGATGGTACCTTGACTATCGCGCCAAACCTGAGACGCAGGTAATCTAGTATATCATTGGTACACAACAAATTTATGTTGCATTGGGTCTTTTTAAATCAGTATCTAATCGCCCTTTGTCTCTGATGGACCAATAGAAGAAGTGCAGAAAAAACGCGATTAATCGATCAAAACAACTATATACCCACAATGGCGATTCGAAAAGCTTCGTACATAGGAGGGAAGAAGAGGTACTTTACTTTTTTATTCACACTTTTGGACTATCTCTATATCTATATTTTCCTTAATTGTGTGAAATATGGTAAAGGCATAAACTTTGTTGTTACCGTCAGCACAAAAAGGAAGGAGAATCGGTAGCTGAGAGTTATGGATCATGGTGCACAAAAAAAAAGATGGCTCCTATATCAATTATGACGCACGAGCAATTTGTGTAAATACAACTTATTATAATTGATCTTCAAAATTATGATCTCAAATGGGTTAATAGTTTTCTTCTCTATATTTTTTTTGTTTTTTATTTCTTTACTGAATCGTTTACTTCATGAATTGGTTTGGTATTGGGTTGGAAACAACAATAAAATGTTCAAAGATGAGTTTCTATTAATCCTAATTCAACAGCATTTCACAACAAGTTCATCTCCTATGTCAAACTGGACCCAAAGAAGTTTCTGCTGGCTGTCCACAAATTGTGTGAAATTCTGAGACTACGGTTTGAATTAGTTTAAAAGAATTGATTTCTAAGATCACTTCAGTAGCATTATACTAAAAATTCTTTTGCTATGAGTGGAATAAGGCTACAAAGTTTGGGGTTTAGATTTTATCTATACATAGATAGTGAAAATATCCGTGTTTGTTTCTTTTCTATTTGATGCTTCTTAGTTGCCTCTTCCTTGTATGCTAAGCTGCAATTTCAGTTTTAATTAAATTGAATGTATTTAAATCGGTTCCATATTGTTGAAATGATGCAATATATTGGTGGTGAAAGACAAAGTAACAATTTAAGAAGCTTACACAATGATAATAAATCTAAGTAATATAACAAAACTATAATGATAGATAAAACCAATTTAGTTCATTCATTTTTGTGTGTTTTTACTGTAATGAACGTGATGCAGTTAATCATCATGTTTGACATGTTTTTGACATGAGACAGGCTAATCAACAAAATGCTTGTATTTGCTGATTTATGTCGGTAGAAAAGACTTGAGGAGATTGAGAAACAAGATGAGTTTTCTAGAGTGTTGTCGCAAAATTATTTAATTGTTCAAGTTCTCGGAAAAGAGAAACCGGGTAGAGTGCGTGGTGTGAATTTCGGGCCGACTCCTAGTCAACTCTTCGGTCTGAATTTGCATCCGTTGGGCAACGGAGTCCAAGTAGAGGAGACCCAGAGGAAGCTGCTTGAACTATAGACAGAGCTGAAAGTCGAGAAGTTGAAAAGGAAGGCGATCGAGGATGAAGTAGTAGAAGAGAAGAAAAAGAGAAAGGTGATGGAAAGTTCTCTGATTTATCTATTTCAACGGTAGGGTGAGGACCTGCCACCAGACATCGCTGCAGGGATGAGTTCAGTGGAATAATAAAGTGAAAAAGAGTATATTAGAATTGGAGATATTTTGGATTGAAGCAAACATTTCTTTGAATCAGACGATGCAACACTTTAAGCAAGAGATTTGTTTTTTGATATTTTCATAAATATATTATTTTTTTTTGCAAATAATTTTTTGGTTTTTGCCATAAGTTTAGATTCTATGGTTAAAAATAATAATTCTGAAAATAATTAAAAAAATCCAAAAAGCAAAAAAGAATTTCTATAATATTTTAATTTAAAATTATGCAATTTTTAAAGAAAAATCCAAATTTTGCGTTTTTATTTAATTTTAGTTAATTTAGCGGCGGTTTTAAATCGTCGAAAAGTGTCTCAAAATTTGAAAGTCTATTTGGAATCGTGGCAGTTTGTAATCGCCACTAACTTTGTTCGAAACCCAGTTCCATATTATGGCAGTTTTAAAACCATCGGTAAACATGCTGAAAATCGTGGCACTCGAATTTTGCGGCAGTTTTCTAATTAATTGCCGTGAAATACTGATTTAGTGGCGGTTATACTGACGGTTACTGAAAACCGCCGTCAAACCTAATTCCCGCCACGCCCATAAGTAAGACGGTCCAGTGAGTCGGTAGCTTTATTTTACGGCAATTTAAAACCGCCGTAGATTATGAAAAAAACCACCGTTAAAAAACGCCTATCTTATAGTGAATATTACACACACATTAGTTTTGGGTATTATACTTACAAAAATTATATATAAATATTACACACACCACATATATTTATCTTTTTGTGTATGTATTTTTTACCAGCATCCAAAGTACACATATATATCTTTTTGTGTATGTGTTTTTTGCGAATATTTAAATTCTACCCGATTTTAGTAGATCGGATTGAATAACCGAAGATATAGAGTTTACGAATCTACTTAATCCTTTAAAAGTAATTTAACATATATGGTCTTACTTTAAATAATTTAAAGATTGTTAACATCTTTTAACAAATTATCAATCCTATTATATAAGATTAGATAATTGAAGATAGAGAATTTACAAATCTAAATATGTTATCGTCTTTTAATTATATTTTAAAAACATATTAACATAAATGGTCTTACTTTAAAGAATTTAAAAGTTGCCAACATCTTTTAACAAATTATAATTAAGTTCAACACAAATAATAGACTACTGTAAAAAGAAAAATAAAAAATCTAAATGACTACTTAGTTTTACATCCAAATTCAATACTTCAATTCAGTTTCTACATTATTTAAGATTGAGCTACCTAAGAATTGCGCCGAATTATTAGGCCTCATAAATGTCCTGTAGTAGTTCAAAATCACCAGTCAAAAGTTATAGCCACAAATTCAATATAGTAGCTAAGATATATAACCATATATAATTCTATCTAGGATAAGATAAGACAACACATGGTTTAGTTTAGGCTTGATATAGAACTATTCCTATTTTTTGAGCATCATCCCAACTTCACGTTTTCTTGTTTTTCAAATAGCTTGGAAGGTCTACAATTCACATTTAAAGCATTATTTCCAGAATTCTTTGGAAACATTTCCAAACGGAACCTAGCAACCAAAGTTGTCGGGGATTTTGGCATTTGAGTGAGATGTCACAAAATTCATTAGGGAACCAAACAAATTCACTCTCTTCCAAACCTTTGTCCCCCCCCAAAATCTAAATAACTGCAATGTGCACTTAACTAGAAGCTCAAAAGTACATATACCTGATATTGTAGCATTTACTTTTTTTTAATTATTAAAAGTTTATTCATCAAGTTCGGCATTGATCATCTTGCATATTTTTTGTTATTTTGTGTGCATATAAAATTACCTATCGACCAAAATAGCATTCATTTTGGCAACAAGATAAATTTAAAGAAAAAAGGGGGATAGAAATCATCCAAAAGAACTGGGGAACAAGAAGAACTTGTGCGATAGACTACACTCATTACTTAATTAATTTAATTAAAAAATTAATTTTTTCAATTAATATTAGTTAAGTTTTTAAAATTATATTTTATTTTAAACTCAAAATCTTAAATTTTTAATTTTAATTCTTAAATTCTAAATCCCAATACTAATCCTAAACCATTCAAAAGATAAAATTTAAAAAATAATTTTACAATACAAATATAATTTACCTTATTAATTTATTTAATTAATTAAAATATATTTTACCCTATTAATTAATTAAAAAGTAATTTTCTATACTTAATTATAATTAGTCTTTAAACTTTTAGGCCTATTTGTTAATTGTGTTGTAGACAAAATACTAAATGTTTAGAAAATAAACATTTATTTAGAAAAAAATGAAAATAGATATAAAATAAAATTTTTATTTCTTCATCTTATTTATTTTTTTCCGTGTTATTTTTATATTAATATAGTTATCAAATACAACCTTATATTTGTTTATAATAGTACATACTTTTGAGGATGAGCCAGGAAGATAGGATGTCTAATTGTGGCTTACGTGATTATTTTATTTATTAATTTATTGTGAAGACTCGTGTAAATATAATTTATACAATCTTGAAGTTTAGTTCAAATTAACTATCCTAAATGATAAAGCTAAAACGCCGCAGATGATTTGTGAACTACGGATGAAACTTCTCTAAAATAAAGAAATTAGTAAATAAAAATTAAGAGTTTAATTATTTTTAAATTACAGTAAAACTCACACATGATATAAATTTATAAATTTAATGGTAATTAATTTTTTAGTTTATTATCTTACAGTTTTTTTTTTTCATTTTGGAGAAATTTTTTCCTATTAGTATATATATGTTTTTATCCGTAAGGCTGTTATGGGTAATATATAATAATCATTAATTAGAGATTTTTTTATAATTTAATTTGAAACTTTTGAAGGGTACTGCTAATCATTAGAATTGTTTATGATAGCTCCATGTTTGGCTTAAAGCCTTAAACATGTTCATTTTTTCGCCGAACCTGAAGGATATAGCTAGGTTGTGGGCTGAATAATCATCATAGCTAGATTAGCTTCCCAATAGGGTAACCGTATTAGAAGGTGCCACATACATTTAAAGAAATGGCAAAGAGAGTAACAATAGACGATGGCGAACATCACCTCTAATGGCTTAATTTAATTAAAGTAATAATTTCTTAATTTCAAAATAACTGTTACTTTCATTTTTCGAGTTTATTGAAAAATTAAATAAACCAAATAATAATAGCGACAATTATTTTGAGACGTAAGGAATATAATTCGGTGTTTGGAACAGTGGAAGAACAGGAATGTTTGATTTTGTGTGTGGTCCAAGTTGAGAAAATAGATATGTAAAGAAATTGAAATTGAGGTAAAACTTTTTAATACGGGATGAATTTTAAAATATCTAATAAAACCAATTATAGCACACATAAATTTTACGTATAATAGAGTTAAATGGTACTTTGATGATATTGTGTTAGAGAAAATGAGTTTCGACAATATATAAAAGATATGAATTAGAGAGTGTATTACATTAACATTTATCTCTATTCTAATTAATGGGTTACTATCGAACCATTTAAGATGGAGAGGGATTTTGTCAGAGCGATTTATTATCATTATTTTTGTTTGTTTTGGTGGTGGATGTGCTTAACAGGATAATTAGGGAGGCGGTAAGGAACAGGCGAATCTCTTCGCTGTTAGTTGGTAGGGATAATATAGAGTTATCACATTTACAGTTTGCTGATAGCACTATATTGTTCTGTCCGCCAGAAGAGAAGACAGTGAGAAATTATTAGAGACTTTTGAGGTGCTTTAAAATAATGTCTGAGTTGAGTATTAATTTTGACAAATCTAATTTGATCCCAATGAATTGCAGTCAGGAGTGGATGACTCGAATGCCAGCAAATAGCTCTACTGGTGAGGTACCTTGGAATTAGCCTTGGAGCAGATTCTCGGCTAATAAAAATTTTGAAACCAGTTATAGATAAGGTGGAAAAAAAGTTTAGCTTGTAGAAATCAAAGGTCCTTAGTACCGGAAAGTCATAGAATCAATCATAAACAGCCTACCTATTTATTACTTGAGCTTGTATAAGATGTCAAACACGATTGCACAAAAAAAAATCTCATTGCAGAGCAGACTCTTTTGGGGAAAGGAAGACGGACAACCTGGCATGACTCTTGTTAAGTGGGAGATGGTTCAGACACCGAAGAAGTTAGAAGAGTTAGGGGTGAGAGATACGGTGGTCCGTAATACTACTTTACTGTTTAAATGGTGGTGGCGTTTCTCAAAGGAAGACTGTCCGTTATGGAAGAAAATTGTGTGCTCCTGCAATAACTTAAATTCTGATCAGTTGCTATCAACACAGACTCTACCAATGAGAGGAGGCCTGTGGAGAGATATATGTTAATTGCGAATAAAAGACCAACAGGTCCGACAGAAGATAATTGATGGCCTGGCTATGGAGGTAGGGGATGGTAGATTCACTAGATTTTGGGAGGATACTTGTCTCCAAGCGAAAAAGTTAAAAGACTCCTATCCGAGACACTTCTTGATTTCAAACCAAAAAGGATCAGTAATTGGGGATTGTTGGTTTTGGGATGGGATAGAGTGGATTCGGAACTTCCAATAGAGGAGGAAACTCCGCCAGTGTGAGGTTGATACCTTGGATCAGATGCTTCATGTCTTGCAATCTGTTAGATTAATAGCAGATGTGCAAGATAGAGTGGTGTGAAAATTTGTTCAGGGAAGGCGTTTATTCTACTAAATCTTTTGTTCAGGTTTTGCAGGAACAGACTATGGCCGATGATATTCTGAGCTACAGATTCACAAACGAGATTTGGAAAGGACTGATCCCGCCTAAAGTAGAGTTGTTCACCTGGTTTATATTAGTAGGCCAGATAAATACAAAGGAGCGACTAAGTAGGTTCAGAATCATTTAAGAGAATGATAATATGTGCGTCTTGTGCACGAAGAATGTTGAAACTGTGCAACACTTATTTATTACTTGTGAGTACTCTTGGCAGGTGTGGTGCGCATGGATTAAAGAGTTTGGATAGGAGTGGAATAGACCAAGTACCTTAAAAGACCACTTTGAGAGTTGGCAGACTATGCCGTTGACAAAAGAGTTGCGTAAGTGTTGGTTAATTAGTTTCTTCTCAATTATATGGAATATATGGTTATATAGAAATGATGTCATTTTCGAGAACAACGCAATATATGTGGCTGATTGTGTTGCTAGATCATTCTATTTTGCTAAGGTTTGGTGTGGTTCTTAACTCATGTTGTTGATGGCTATACCAAAAATGATATAGGAGTTGTTTGATTTTTTTATGGTTATTGTAAGTTGTTTGCTTCACTTTATATGTTGAGCTTTTTCTTTCAAAAAAAATACAAAAAGTAGAAACAAATATTAATGTCACTAAATGTTTTACTAGAGAATTATAGCATTCACCCATTTAATTAACCTAGTTAGTGATTTTTCTCGCTTCAAATAATCTGCAGGCCAAACTGCATCCCATAATAAACACAATCTGTTGTATTTAAATAGTGTCTTAATAAAAATAAACATAATTATTGTGTTTACATGTCAGATATATTTTAAACACAATCTGTTATATTTAAATAGTGTCTTAATAAAAATAAAAATTTATTTTTCAAATACGTTTTGAACACAACTAAATATTATTACGTATTAATGTGTCTAACTTAATTAAAAAAAATTTATAATATATATATATTTTTTTTATGTTTTACCAAATTTTAAAATTCGTATCATATTGTATTTCATATCAGTGTGTCGATGCATCGTATGACACATATCTACATGTGATTATTTCAACAGAATAAAATTGGCATCAATCATTGGTTATGCAAACTTCCAAGGATGCAATAAGCATTTTCACTTCTTTTTGGTCTTTCTTCTTACCTATAATAAATAAAGAGTAGGTTCTTCTTTCGAGTTAAATTCACATGGTGGAGCTTGACATTTCGTTAGATATATTGCATATTAGAACATTTTTTATGACCATTTAATTTGAAATATTTAAATTTAATGTTAATAAATAAGGATAAATTGACCTTTCTTGACTAAATCATTGTTGGACCACGCAATAACGTAACGTGCCTCATAGTCATAGCGTTCTTCCTCCTTAAGATATGGCTAATTAGTAGCTATTTCTATTCTGCACTAGCTATATACTAATAGTATTTAAAATTGATGAATAATTCTGGAGAGTTTTAGTTTTAGAATAAAAGTTAGGTGAGTGTTGCCGCCTTGTGACAAAAGAAAATTAAAATCACATGGGGAAGCTCAAACACTAATCAAGCAAATGAAAAACACCATGATTCACATACTTAACCTTTGTTTATGTGTTCCATGATTGGCGTTTATATCTTGTTAACTTCAGGTATCAATAGCACCAGTGTAATCAATTGTTTTTCAATCTTGTATCTAACTTTATCTTTATTATTTATGTC
The DNA here is from genome assembly GCF_000817695.3 of Arachis duranensis. Lineage (NCBI taxonomy): Eukaryota > Viridiplantae > Streptophyta > Magnoliopsida > Fabales > Fabaceae > Arachis > Arachis duranensis. The sequence continues at coordinate 71,400,322 of NC_029773.3, read as the reverse complement.
AACTAGGAATATAAATGAATACAGATAATCCGATTACTTAATTCAATTATATTAAGTACTCTACTCAATGGATAATTGGATCTAATTGAATAAAACTGATTATACTTTACCTTAATTGGTTCGAGTATTGAATTCGAGGTCGAATTTTAAAAAAATAAAAATAGAAATTTTATATAATTTTTATTAACTTTAATCTCACCTTATCCATCATTATTTTTCTTTTTTTTCTTTAACATAATTTTTTTTTAGCGTTGCATAATTTTTTTTTCAGTTTTTTTATTTTTTTGACAAATTTAATCCTACTAATCGCATATCCAATTATCTGAACCAATTCAATTTGAAATAATTTTAAATTATTATCTTACTGATATTACCGCATTTGAAAATATAGTAGTGTCGGGTATTTTTATCGAGTTGAAATATATTACTATTGACTATGGGATAATTTTTTGTAGCTAGCTATTGTATGTTGTTTATATATTCATATTATACGACTCGTTCCCAAATTTTATCTGGTTAAGGAAAATAATTACTTCATTCTTTATATAATATTTGTCTTACCCAGAAAAGCAACAAAACATCTTGATTTTTGACAATCCTAGAAAATCATGCATTTGAAGACATAATTATCCTCAGACAAATGATTGAGAGTCCTCATTTATTTTTTTAAATTATTTTTCTAATTTTTAAATAAAGAAAATTTTGATTTTTTATATTTTATAAAAATAATATATATTTAAAATTTTACTATTTAAGTATATACACAAAAATAATTAAAAAGATAAATTAAAACTCCTTTTATTAATTAATACAATTAATACTACACGTATTAGCTCTCTTAAATTTATTTTAATATTATCAAGAGTAAATTTATAAAATAAAATTAATACAATACTAGGTATTAATTAGTTACCATACATGAGATAAATATATTTTGAAGGTGAATGCTACCCAACCCCCTTTAAAATAACATGTAAGTTACCCTTTATTATGCGTCACATTGTAATTGGTTCTTATCTTAACCATAGTTGGGTTATTTTATAATTTATTATTCTTAAAATATCAAAGCTCCACTCCCGTTAATTAAAGCACATTCCACTCCTCCATTCTTTGTTTATCACTTCATCACCAAGATTTGGTCCTTCCAAGTACCGTCGCGTTCGTGAGAAGAAGTGCTAACGTCATCGCCATTCCCTCCCACACAGCCTCTCTTCCCAGTATAGTATAGCCAGTGCCTCTTTTTGGCGTGAATCACTGTTTACCCACATAATTAATTGTTAATTTGGTTATTAAATTTTTTTTATTAAAAAACATATCTTTATTTAGTTACGTGATGGTATATTGTCTTTTGGTTCTCATTAGTGTGAAAGCTGGTTTGTTTAATATTTCAAAGTTTACTAATATATATGCGATGCAGCTAGTATATTTAGGCCTGGTTTAATAATTTTTTATTTTTGGAACTACTTGTATTTTTTAAGAGTATAAATACGTTTATTCTTTGTATTTGATTGTTACAACGTGCTTAAGTAACTTATAATACGACGAGGATGCGATAAAAAAAAAATAACGACAATAAAATTGCCACTAATTTTATTATGAAAAATGAATAAAACCATTAACATATATGAAATTAAACTAATTTTTAAAAATATCTTGACTGTATTTTTGTTTTTTACACCTCTTTTTTCTTTTACCTAAATTAAATATATTGTAACATGTTTTTGTTTTCAATTGCTTATGATTTTATTTAGTCATTGTATGTGAAATTTTTACGGTTATATTTTCAATTAGTAGGCGATTTGCATATATGATTGAACTCGTTAGACAGTGATGATGAAAAACATCGCAGCTTTATTAGGAACTTTTAATGTTGATCGTATCCGGAAAATTAAGATATGATTATTGATCCGATGATCATTCATTTTAAAATAATCAAATAAATCCTTCATTTTTAGAATCGTTAATTTTCATTAGTCTAAAAATTATTAGATGTATTAATGTTGTTGATGTATACAATTAAGTGTTAAAAAAGGAACATCAGCATCAAAAATGAACTTCAAAACGAGTTTGGTGTGAATTAGAAAAAAGTGAGGCGGAAAGAAAAGAGAGGAAGCGATCGAAATGAGAGGATGAGTGAATAAGAAAAGAGAGAAACAGAGCTTGAAATGGCATCATCTTATTGCCATTAGCTAGATCCTAAATCCTAAATGATGTCGTTTAGTTAAGTGCTAACTTATCATTTAATTGTATACCTCAATGACGTTAAAATTATGTTTGATAATTTTTGAATTAACAGAAACTTACGATTCTAAAAGTAAAAAACTTATTTAGTCATTTCAAAAAAATAAAAGACTAATTTAATAAGAATTAAAAATTTCGGAGACCATTTAAACATTACCCCTCTATATATATTATGTGATGTAACTGACACCTACCCATTTAAAGCTTCAAATGCTCTAAAAATATTCCACCCTACAAATTTATAAGCTTCAATTGGCTGCTAACTGTTTAATTCAATTTTCATTTCTTCTTCAATTATTTCTCTCTTCAATCTATATTTCACATTATCATAAGTTCATTAAATATCTTAAGTATTCCTTTTTCTCTAGGTATAATTTGGGAGAATATCAAATCTAATTCATATTATTATGTGTATTATTAGGTGGCTAATACTTTTTTTTCTTTCTAAACAAATTTATTTTTTTGAAATAACACTAAAACCACTCTTATTAGATGGTGAATATTTTTTTATATTTTTTTTGTTTTTAAACTAACATTAGTCATTTTTTTTGTACTGAAAGTGTTGTCCTAGCATTTCTCCTTTCTATTACTAAGCATACTCTAAATATTACTTGTTAATTACACTTAATCAGTAGGCTAGTAGTATTTTAATTTAATCCTGGGTTTTGTGGCCCAGCGCTTCCAGAGAATCGCCGCAAAATCATATAACTACCCCCTAATAGGCGATGCTTAACAAACTGCTGGAATTCTGTTTAGCGGCGGTTTGAAACCACCGTAAATCACTCCAGAAACTGCCGCTATTTCCCGTTTCCTTTATAGTGCCAGTGAATGATGAGCACAAATCTATGGTGTTGATATTGGAATTGAAATCCCATAATTGATTAGATGACTCCATGAGTTGTTGATTTCTCTTAGGCAATTGATGTCACCTAATTAAGCTCTGTAAACGATCATGATGAAACAGAACAATGACCACAAGAATATACGAATTGGAACAAAAGTCAACATGATTTTGGGCATGGCAAAAACCAAATAAAAAATGAACAAAATTGAAAGATTATGTTGGATATGATGATACTAAAGAGGGAGAGAGAATGCGCTGAAATTTTCAATTTTCATGGTGCTTGTTGTTACTTGCTTAATTAATTCATAGTCAATTTTGTTGAGTCACTTAGATCTTCAAGCGTAGCAATAGTGGATCAAAGAGGCAATGAAATTTCGCAGAAACTCAATCCATTCCCAAGTTTCGCAGTTCGCATAGAACCTAGATATTTCCCTATCCTGATGACAATAATAACAACCAATTTTATCACCTGATTTTAGTATACAACCGATAGTTTTTTAAGTGGTGGAAACTCAGGTGCAGTGGACTTCACGTGAAGTTGATACTTGAGAGCCGTTATATTCACGTGAAGTCGATTTCACCTGAGTTTTCACCTTTTTAAGTATACAACCGTTATTAACTTGAGGAAAAAATTAATAAGAGAAGATGAGCACTACTAGTAAGGCCTTTGGTGAACATAATTTCCTGGAGGATGGTAGTTACAAGTAATGAAAGTGCCTCCATTATCGCAATTCACTTTGGCACATCCAAGCCGAATAGTGTTACTCCAAACAACTTGAGTGTAGTGACGGCACTCTCCGCCAACACATGAGTTTAAATCGTAGTCATACTTGTCTTTCTCATCCGCCCACATTGCCACTGCTTCGCTGCCTGCAAGATCACCACTGCTCCATGCAATGTTCTCGCCGTAACCCTCGTCGCCGCCACCGGAGTGAATCATTTCGCAGTCCCCTTGGCGTTCCGATGCGTAGTTCTCGGCGAACGCCGCAACGTCGTCGTCCCAAGCCAAATCGGCTACACCTGCCTCTGATCTTGCTGCGTTGTGAGCATCAAGATAGTCTTGCGGTGAATCTTGAGCATAGGCGGTTATATCGGCCACAATGCCTAACCCTAAAACACAGAGGAGAGGAATAAATGAAATCTTGTGTAAGCAAGAATTAACCATTTGGATTTGATGAAAAATGCTGGAGATGTTGCCAGGTATTTATAGGAAATCTTAGCTTGCAAGTTGAAAGTGGGCATGGCTGCACTCCTTGTTGATTATCTTGCGAATCTGTACGAAAATATCTAACTGCCATATATGCAAGTTGATGTATGCTGCCTACTCTATTCGCCAACATGAGATGAAGAAAAGAAAGATGGTACTTGACACTATGAACGTTGTGGAAAACTTATTATTATTAGCGCACGTTACACCAATTAGATACTCTTCTTGTGCTCATAAAGTTGAGCTTCACTTGTACAATGGGTACCATACTTCCAAACATTTTATAAAAAAAATTAGTAGATCTATATCAAAAACTATAACTCCTACTTTTTTTATGTACGTGTTTTGTTAGGTAGACAATAATTTTTGTGAACAATGAGCTCTAAAATTAATTCAATAAATTAAAAAAAATACTCCATTTCTAAATTATCTTCTAAATTCTAGCATTACGATAACCATCTGCACACCTAATGAATTGAATATCCGACATATTCATTATTTACATTGTTTAGTATTTTGATTGTTTACCTATACTTTTCTTTTTTTATTTATTCTATTTTTCTTTTTTCTTTTTTAATTTAAAATGTTTAGACATTTTCTCCCACAAAATGTATTGGAAAAAAGTATTCAAACACTCATGCCAGGTTGAAAAAAATTTATGTGCAACTTAGAAAAAGTAGATCTTATTTCTTTGGTTACTGGGATAAAATTGAGAGTAAATTTTATCTTCAGTTATGAATAATATAAGATAATCTTGAGTTATAACGTAAATTTTGACAGTTCTTTCAAGTTATGTATCTCAAACTACAGTGGAGTTATAATATATATCCAGAACATGTACTTATTAGCTCACTTTACTTTAAGTGAAGATATTGCTCAACCTTATTGTCACGCATTTTCTCACACTTCCTTTGAACGTGGTTCCTATACATAATATCAGAGACCTGTTAAATATACAAGTAGTGTAGCACTATGGAATTTAATTTGGGAAGGTAGGCGCACCGATTACACCAATTTACGGTCACTTTAGTTTGTATGATCAATTATTCTTTGTCTCATCATATATGTGTTGGACGAGACTAACCAATCAATGTGAGCTTAGGTGCCAAAATGCAAGCTTTCACATCCATGTGTGGTATGACAGTAACAAGTTGAAAGTGAAAGGGCACATTGCAACACTCTCAAATTCATCAATGCCACTCTCTCCACTTTTCTCACCACTCTTAGCTTGTCGTTTTCTGCATTTCACTTGTGCATTTTATTTTTGTTTTTATTTTCTAAAGATAAGATGTTTTTATAAATTTGAAGAAAAACATTACCATAAAAGATCAATCAATCTCGCTACGTAACTAATAGAAATTCTACAAACTTTTACCAACTCTTGTTTGTAGTTGTATTTAATAAAAATATTTTTGTAATTATGTATGTCTAATAAAAATATCTTTTTTTATGATTGTATCTAATAAAAATATATTTATAAACATATCTCTTTAATACTAATTGTAATTGAAATATAATAAATAATTATTATCACTACTAGAAAATTAGTTATTACAGACGTATATTTTCGACGGATTTTATCCTACGGAAATACAGACAGAATTTCAGAAAGATTTTTTTGTCAAAAACTAAAATAAATAAATCAGCATAAATTACAGACAGAAAAGAGAATCCGTCGGTAATTTTATCGAAAAAATTCATTTTTTTGTGAAAAATAGTTACAGACGGAAAATCCGTCTGTAATTTAAAATTTTCCGTCGGAAATATTGAGTTAAACGTCCCAGTCTTATCGAGTTCCATTCACACCACACATTATCAAACGAGCTTCTCCTCTCTCCGTCAAGCGTGAACAAGCTACTTCTTCTCTACGCCGCTGACGCCGCCGCTCGCATCGCACAAGCTCCTTCGGCGCCGCTCGCATCACACCAGGTGCCGCTCGCATTGCACGAGCCCCTCCGGCGCCGCTCGCATCGTGTTGCTCCCTTCGTCACCATCGTCGCAGAGCCCTCTCCGCCGCTTTCGTCGCACGTCTGCCCCCTTCATCGCCATCGTCGCAGTGCTCTCTCCGCCACACAGGTTATCTTTTCAACAATTATTGTATCCATATATTCAAGTTTTCATGTTTTCTGTGACATATATTTCTAGCTAGGTTTTTCGATCTGTGATAGCTTGATTTGATCTATGAATTTCTTTTTCTTTTTTTTTGTTAACATAACCTTTTCTTATTCCAACTCATAAACCACTTCAAATTTTCCTAAATCATAAAAACCCTACTAAAATCTGAACTAGAATTAACCCATAGAAGGTGGAATCAGAGCCTAACAGCAGTGGTGCAGGTTCTAGTAGTGATGGTGCAGGTTCATAAGTTTATATTCTAGTAGTGGTGGTGCAGCTTCTAGTAGTGGCCATCATCAGCATCAACATCAACATCATCATCATCAAATAGTTGAAGAGGTTTCAGTGCAAAGGGTGAAGGAGGAGGAGGTTAATGCAAAGATATCAGCATGGCAGAACAATAAGATTGCAAAGAGTAACAACAGATTCAAGAGAAAAGATGTTGTCATCGAAGGCTGGGAGAGTGAGCAGGTTTAGAAGTCTACTTCTTGCATGAAGGAAGTTGAGGTAATTAACTTTTTGCATTAGTAAAAATGGCACTGATGGTTCAATTGAATGGAAATTTTGCAAGTTTGGTTCTTTGTTTGGCTATTGCCATTGTTCAGTTGTACATTTTTGTCTTTCTGAGCTGTTGAGTAATAATCCTGTTTATGCAGACAAATAAGCCCTATCAGCTGTTGAGTAATAATCCTATTGCCTTCTGCTTGCTTGTAACCTGGGTTGGTTCTCTCTCTAATTTTTCTCTCCTTGAACTACTGTATTTGTATTTGAAATTATTTTTTTGTAATCTGATTTATAAGAAGTAAAATCATACTAGTTTCTTCTAAAATCATATTTTTACCAATTGAGATAATAAGTCCACATCAACTTGCAAAACCCTTACTGTTTGATACATTTAAAAATGTCTGTACTTAGAACCTTTTTAGCTGTATGTTTATTTACAACTATTAATCACCAAAAGGCTTAGTAGTCATTGTTGACAATGATGTATGGTGGTTTCTATAAACCAAACAAATTAAAGAGTTCTCCCAATGTAAGGATTTATGTCAGGTAACTCATGAAGTGATCATTAGAATGCCAGAATTAAGAAACTATTATCTTATGAGAAGGCTTCTTACTTCATGTGAGGAAAAATTTAATGGATTGTATTAGTTGCTTCCCAAGAAACTGGAGATTTGTGGTATCAAAGTCACACTAGATTCTTGTGTCTGTGCAGAAACTTCTCTAATCTCTACTCATCTGTGTGTGAAGTGAGTGTGAGCATGAAATTTTGTTTATTTGTTTTTTTATTCACTTAAATATCTTTAATTGTTTTCAAATAATATGTCCTAGTTTTTATTTTCCAAATAGTACTAGCAATAGAAATATTGGTGGTAGTATTATTAGTAATAATAATATGATATAATAATACAAACATAAACACAGCCTATTACCAGAATTGACTCCATAAAAAATGCCCTTTGCCATTATGCATTAGTAGTAATAATGATAATCATGCCCTTTGTCAGGTGAATTTGACACAGCACGTGCTGCAGCTAGGTAATTTTGTTATCGGTTCTTTTTTTTCTTTTTGGCTAATGAAAAATATTTCATGGATTTAAATTTTAGTGTGTAAGTTTGATTTAATTTTTAGGGCATATGATCGAGCTGCGATCAAGTATGATTTAATAAGCTTGTGTTTGATAAGGTATGCTTTAAACTTAATCAGTTGTGTTTTCTTTTATCCTTTCTTGGCTTGTGAGAGTGGTTCAAGTTTGGAATCAGTGTATTTCTATCTCTGATTTTTGTTCTTGAGACAGTTACCAGAAACAAAACACAGAATTTTAGAATAGAGATTTTGATATCAGCTTTAAGTTTGACTCATTCTGCACTGAACTTACTCATCTTAACGTCACATAGAGAGTGGTTCATTTTGTGCAGTATTTTATAGTTGTTTTTATCTTAATGAAGTTGTTCTTTCATTTCAGGCTAGAGGCAATGCTTTGGAAAAATGTACTTGGTTCAAGATTCAAGACAGCAGAAAAATGTACTTGGTTCAAGTAGGAAGTTGGGACAGACGGGTCAAAGCTCTAACTCCAATGATGTCAAGGTGGGAAACAAAAAACATGCTCCTATGAAGAAGTAGACTCCTGTCAGCATCTAGCCCCAAGACACATCTGTTGAACGCCTTATACGAGAGATTACCAGTGAAAACTTTTGGCACCACCCAGGTATCAAATAGTTTCATTATCCAGCCCCAAGCTGTTTCTAAACATGTGCCGAATGTCATTAAAGCGTTGGCCAACTCTTCAAGACTCAACTTATTGCCATTTCGTAGCTGCTCAGAAGATAAGGCATGTTTATTAGAAGCATTTTCTTTTAATTAAATACTAAGTGAGGTTGTGTCATAACAATGAAGTTTGCAGAATTTTCGGGATAAAGATGACAAGGTTGACGAATTGCTTACTTCACCAACTCCCAAGGCTTCTGCAAAAGCTCTACCTTCAATGAGTGAATTAGGCTTAAAAAGGATAAATCCAGAACAAAGTGTGAATTTTGACACCAATCCAATTACTCTGAGCTACTCTGAAGTTGTGATATAGGCCATGAAAATAATTTCTTGATTGTGCACCCAGACATTCTGCTGTCTGGAACAAGGGTAGTTATCTTTTGATTTCCTCCTAAATTTACTATGCCATATTATTATTTAGTCAAAATTTTTTTGGTGTCTTACAATCTCCAATTAAGCAACTTTCATGTTACAAGATTTTCCTTCATATAAGAAATTATTGATCCTTATATTCTGGGTCTAGAGTGAATTATGGTGGATTTATATGATAAATTGATAATCACTAGTCAGTGATGTGGTTATCATAAACTTCATGACTTTCTTTAATTTGCTAGTCATTGGTTAGTTTAGTTCTTAGTAAGAAATGCAATAGTCTACAAGGTTCATTTGTTTATGTTAGGATTTGGTTGAATTAGTCCCACATTGCTTAGGATAGCAAATGGAGTGGGTGGCCTAGGCTATAAATATGAGGCTAAGTTCTCCATTTGTTTTTGCACCAATCAGAAACACTTTAAGCTTGTATCTGATTTTTCTTTTCCTCTGTACTCTTTTTTAAAGAGTGTTGTGAGGTGTAGTTAGATATTTGCTTAGAGAGAGTGTGGGTGTATTGGGGTGCCGGTGAGAGAAAGAAGTCTATGTGTTGTAACAATTTTCACATAGTGATATTCTCTGGTTGTCATTTGACAACGGCCGTGGTTTTTTTTCCGGTAATTGGAGTTTCCACGTTAAATTCTTGTGTTGTAATTGTGTCTATTTTATTTCTCTGTCAAAGGTATTTTCTCAAGGGGGAATGGTGTCTTATTCCCAACAAGTGGTATCAGAGCTTG